>NW_027176564.1:0-15000 GCF_023349555.1 Cebidichthys violaceus
ACTTAATGAACATCATGCTGTATTGAAGAAGACTTGAAACCAGAGATTGAGACCATAAACTCATGTTTACAATGTTTACTGAGGAATAAATCAAGAGAGAAGTAGAGTCATTTTAGACTAGACTTCTATACAACCAGAGGAGTCGCCCCCTGGTGGACATTAAAAAATATACAGTTTACGGCACTTAAGAACTTCACTTCTTAGGAACCGTAGGTTGCTGCCCGCAGTCTAAAAATATTGGTCTTGAGGAGCCGCCATAGTTATTCATGGTGAAACTGAAACCTACTTACTGCTCATTTCTTCTCTGCTCCGATCGGCAAAACACCTGTCTGTAAGGTGTAAGTACATACGTGACAAATCTACCGTAAGATAAGTCACCGTTGACTTTGGTTTCACATCTGACATGAACAGTGGTCTCCTGGGGTGAAAGTCCTGCTGTTTGACCCGTCCAACCGCGACCCTCCCACCCCCCTAATACGGACTGCTCTTCATACTACGTCTGTTGCTTTGACCGTCTAATCTTACATCGAAGATAATGTGCCAGGTGCATCTCGTGTAGATGCCGAACGGTGCTTTGGCGCCACCGTATCCGACGCACTGACCATCGACCAAGCATCTGTTGAGACCGGGTTGAGACAGCAGCACAGAGTTAACTTGATCTGACTGGACCTGATCGTCTGCTCCCATTCAGTATTCAGCTTTCTGTGTTTAGAAACCCACTCGTCAGAATAGGGACTTTGATATCCCAGTTCAGTCACAGTTCAGCACTCCACTACAATACAGTGTGTGTGTGTGTGTGTGTGTGTGTGTGTGTGTGTGTGTGTGTGTGTGTGCGCGCTACATGAAAACGCTGCGTGTGCAGGTGATGTGTTTGTGCACCAGATCAGCTCTAAGCCACTGTGAACCCCCGGGCAATTCTCTGAGTAATAATGACTGAAATCCAGAGAACCAATCGTGCAGATCCACCCGGGCAAAGTAACGAAGGGGAAGTGAAGATAGCTGCTCCTCTTCTTCTTCTTCTTCTTCTTTTTCTTCTTCTTCTTCTTCTTCTTCTTCTTCTTTTATCTCCCCTCGCCCGCTCGCTTTCTTTCAGATGGGTAATGATGCTATTTGGGAGGGCAGCCTTGATAACTCTGCTGAGATAATCTGGCGTTGTAATCCTCTCTCCTGTAAATTGGGCCCTTCGACTGCCAAGGCGACGGTTCTCTGAAGTGCTTTTGAGAAACACTCTCCCACAGATTACCCCACTCGTTTCCTATCTCATCCCCCATTTCAGCCACTTTCATGTTGTCCTTTTTCTGTTTTGTGTAATGCTTTTTTTTTTTTACAGAAAAGATGGTGATCTTCTTTTTTTTTTTAAAGCACTGCAGTCCAACCCCCCCCCTTAAATCCACTTTGAGCCATTTCTCCTCTGCCGTCTCATGGAATGAAATAGAAGCTCTGCCAAGAAGAGTCAACAAAGTTAGGGACTCCTCATGAGGAGGCTGTTTGAAAGATTGTGATTGCTCATAATAATCAGCTTGCCTCGCGGCGAAACCCATCTTTTTATGCTTCATAAGGAACAGAAGGTTTGGAGAAGCTGTATATTGTCTCCTGAGATGATGATGATGATGATGATGATAGCATTGCACTAAATCTGCTTCGTGGGTGGCAGCTATAAGAGGCCACAGACCAGCCTGCATGTTTTATTACT
This sequence comes from Cebidichthys violaceus, assembly GCF_023349555.1. Classification (NCBI taxonomy): domain Eukaryota; kingdom Metazoa; phylum Chordata; class Actinopteri; order Perciformes; family Stichaeidae; genus Cebidichthys; species Cebidichthys violaceus. Next base: position 1,694 of record NW_027176564.1, read on the forward strand.
ATGGGTTTATATGCCATATGGTCCAATATCATCTTAGAGAAATGAGGAAAAAAAAAAGAACATGTTTTTCCGCGTGCTGCTCGTTTGCGGCATATAGACGGAATGAAACGGAAAGCTGCACAATCATAACTTTTTGTTTCATCAAGCAATGTCTGTTCATCCTGAAGAGCGGAGGATCTGCAGAAACATATCTATTTTTGGAATCTAAAATAATATGGCTTCATCTGAGTTATGAGTGTGCAGCGTTTCCCTCCTTTCTCCAATATCTAGTTGAGCCTTCGAAAGAGGGAAATCTGGGGAAACACAATGATTCTGTTAAAAACTGTGAATAGAGACGTTCCATTTTTCCAATACCGTAACTTGTGTATCGGCCAATACCGAATACCCATCACCAGTTAATTGCTAGTAGTAGTAGTAGTAGTTGTTTTAATGATGTATTATAAGCTGCTTAGAGCTACTCTTAAGAAGTAAACAGCTAATTATTCCAGTCTCTAATATCTATTTGCTAAGAAAACTTGAATCAACTTGAAGTTTTACAAGATGACATTTGATCGCATCATGATAAAGTCATGGTCTACCTTGGCCCAACACAAATCTGTTGGACGTCTGTTGTCTGTTGTGTAGGCGGTCCGTCAGCGTGGACACATTTGCGTACATAGAAGATGGCCATACGCGGCCCAGACCACCTCCCAAGCGGTTGGACCTCAGTGCGTCTTGTCCGCTTGTGATCGGATCATCCAAGACGAGAGATTCTAAGCGGGGCCTCTGTTTTACGATCACGTACCGTTCCTTCTCGTCTATTTTGATGCCGCATGGGATGTTGGTCCAGCTCTACAAGGTGCACACATGCTGCTGTTGCTGCGGTGAAATTTCAACGGGGAATGTTGTCAGATAATGGACAATCTCAATGGGCTGCAAGGGTTTGATACAGATGTCGGACTGACTTACGTGATCAGGGGGTTTTGGCTGCTGTCAAAATCTCCAGATTATCCGTGTTCGGCTGCTACTTCAAGGGCACAAGTTACCAATTTGTGTGCACAAATCGTCCCACCTCTCAGTTTATGGTGCACAGATCCGTGTTCTGTATTCCGCCTCTCACTTATTCCGCCTCTCACTTAGCTCTTCTTTCCCGCACCTGCACCGGTCATCGATCCGCGCAGGGTCGACTCCCTAATGGTGGAATGACCTTCTTATTCTAGTCGTAATAGAGGAGTCACTCGCTGCTCTCTTTTTTGTGGACTGAAAACTCTCTCTTCAAGCCTCACATCGCCTCCTCCTCCAAAACTACTGAATCGTATCCCTCGTCCGCATCTTTCCTCTTGCTCATTGCCATACGTTGTCATCAGAAACCCCTCTTCTTCTGCCTCTATTTCCACCATAGAAGCATTCTCGGGGCGCTGTGATTGCACCCATTGACCGTCCTGGTATTGGCGTCTTGTAATGATGGCGATCTACTGCAGAGAGTGAAGCTCATTCGGGTCGTGGGGCTCGCTGGAATTTGTCAGCCACAGCGGCCTGCACTGTAAATGAAAATGGATAAGATTGAAAAAAAATAAATCCTCAGAGAGAAGTATACCATATAGTATTTTATTAAGTGGGACAATAACTGATGCATAAAGTTGGAGCACTTAGGGATGAAAGATGGGTAGTGCAGACTTGTTCCTTTTAATGGAATTAAGAAATACTAATTAATTAAGTATACAAAGTACATCTGTCATTCTAATGCGCCCTTGCTTTTTACGTCAAGTTAAAATACTTTGTCACTATCCACCGGAAACCATTTTGGTTATTAGAAAGCTTTGAGATACATAGAGGAATTATATACTCCCAAAAAGGCTGGAGAAAATGTTCCAATGCTCAGCCAACAACGACACTACGCTGCTGGACACCCGGGAAGTAATGCTCGGCCTGCTGGAGGGAAGGGGGGGCACGGGGGAACCTGAACCAGGACTAAGCGCAGCAGCCTGTCAGTAAATGAGGGGTTTCTGAAGGGACACTGGCGCTGGGAGACACTACCGCTTTTTGACCACAGGCACCGCCAAAGTTACCACAAAATGAAACTTCTTTGTAGTGGCTTAAGCCTCCTTTTTGCTTTGGAGCATACAAACTTACCTGACGTCACCAAGATCTTTAAAAAGCCACCATTTTTCCCATGAAAAAAATTATAAAATCTCTATAATTTTGACCCAGAGTATGAGCATAAAATTAAAAAGGTCCAAAAACATGTAGAAATCGACAAGGACCCCAGTTCAGAAAGTTCTAGCTCCTTTCTTTCCCACCTCCGGCACACCTGGCCAGTCGCCACGGTGGTTATGTGGCAATGAAAACTAATTGGATTTAGGAAATATATGCATAGCCGACAGTAGGCCACATATACATGTACAAGATTGAAGATGTGCCCGAGTTGGGTGCAAATATCATTGTTGGCTACGGACACCTAGGTGCTTGTCTTTGCCATGCTATATACACCCGGGTGCAAATAGCCACAATGGCTATCCCGCCTGGGTGCAAAATTGTTGGCTTGTGGCACCTGGGTGCTAATAGCATTTGCCTAGAAATACAGAACTACAGAATACAAGAGCAGTTAAGCCTGAATCCATCCAACAACAACAAAGAAGCATTGTTGTGCATGGGACCAGCTCAGGTTCCTCAATATGTCTTCACTCGCATGGATGTGGACCACATGGTGGTGTCTTAGCCACAGAGTAGACCGGTGCAGCTCCGGCGCCTCGTTGTCAGGGAGTGTGTCCTTCAGCCAGAGGACCGGAGTTCAAACTGCTGTGTCAGCAAGTGTCCACTCTGCTGGAGTGTCCTTGTGTGAGACAGTGGCGCTCGACCAGTGTGAATCACTGATTCAGTAGTAGTAGTAGTCATCACACGCAATTCAATATATGCAAATATACAAGCAAGTATACAATGAATATAAACATTTAAGACAGTATAAGGAAAGTAAATAAGAGTGAGTAAGTAATGACCATAGACTGTGTATAACAAGTAGATGTAGTCACCATGACGTCACCCATTGGTTTGAGGCCTGCGGTTTGAAGCCTCAAGTTCTCCATCTTTGATTTTGGCTCTCGCCATCTTTGTTTTTTGCTGTTGCCATCTTGGTTTTTGACTGTCGCCATCTTTGTTTTGACGTTGCCATCTTTGTTTTTGACTGTCGCCATCTTTGTTTTTGGCCGTTGCCATCTTGGTTTTGACTGTCGCCATCTTGGTTTTTGACTGTCGCCATCTTTGTTTTTGACTGTCGCCACCTTTGTTTTTGACTGTCGCCATATTGTTTTTGGACTGTCGCATCTTGGTTTTTGACTGTCGCCATCTTGGTTTTTGACTGTCGCCATCTTGGTTTTTGACTGTCGCCATCTTTGTTTTTGGCTGTCGCCATATTGTTTTTTTTGCAACTTAAAGGGACATGAGAGGGTGGAGCTATGTACAACCACATTGTGATGGGATCACACCGGCCACGGCGCCAGATACAAAACGTTGAATGCATACACGTGACATTTTATTTTAACAGTGAGTAAACATACTGATGGTGGGTGAGAGAGGAGGGTGGCTCAAACTAAAACGGGACTTTCAACCAGGAGACCGGAGTTCGTGTCCCAAGGTGTTGTTTTAAAGGGTAAAATGACGTTTTCCCTAAACCTAACTAAGTGGTTTTGTGATCTAAACCGTCCGTTTGAGAGACAAAAATAAAAAATCCAAATCCACACAAATTAATAGATTCAATTTTGTGATTATATTACGTGCTGCTGTGAGACTGGGCTAAGCACACAGACTCACAAAGTGAAAACAACACCAGAGTCGATGTCGCGGCTGGTAAATAAAACCAGAGGTGGTCATCATAACATCACACAGTCTCATCTGTCACGTTTGAGCTGCTCTCCTCTGGATATCTTTCTCTCTCTCGGAAGAGGAATCACTCCCACGACGACTCCCGAGAATGAAGAACACCAGCCCGTTATCCAGCGCAGTAATGAGACGTTTCCGTTATGACACAAGAAAGCGATATTTGATACCTCGAAATGCCATAATGATTGAATTGTTATCTCGAGATTGTGGGCTTTGGGAAATAAACACGAGCACCATTTGTTATCCGGAGATAATAAGATAATGACTGATGAGGGGCCAGCAGCTTGATGTCTGCAGATGACGAGATATAACCTCCACATAATGGACATAAATTAGCAATAGCGACCGCGGATGCTCTGGGGATGAATGGGCTTTCAGACTATTGCTAAGATTATCATATTATTACTAGTAGGAGCAGTGGTGGTATTGTTGGAACAGAAGGGGCTTAACAACCATCTCTTCCGACCATATGCTTCTGTTTGATGGCTTAACACAGAATCATTGGTATGCAACAGTGGCTGCGCACACTGCAAGGGTATCATGTGCATCTGTTTGAGCTGGTGAAGTGGACATTTTGTGACGGCGGTAGATTTTCTGTCTGACACTCAGCGAGAGAGAGAGAGAGAGAGAGAGAGAGAGAGAGAGAGAGAGAGAGAGAATTTGTCTGTTCTGCTTCCATTTGTCCTGAAGCTGACCTTTGACATTCATTCAGATGATAAACAAACAAGCAAATCTCTCCTAATCTTTGTTTAGATGAGAAACCTGCGGGGGGATTATGGACCCAGTATTGGATTAAGATCACACAGACACCAGATACACACAGAGTATCACCCATACGGCCAAATGGCCTCGACGTGTTTCCAGTCCCCCCCCCCCCCCCCCCCCCCCCCCCCCCCCACACACACACACACACACACACACACACACACACACACACACTTCTTCATACTCAGCTACGAGGGACGAATAAATTAAAGCAGGCGTTAAGGTATGTTCTGCTTTCGCTCTGTGCAGGAATGCAGCCTAATCTCTGCATGATGTGATTACTGGAAAGGTGTGATCTATGCACACTGCAGTGCTTAATTGGCACGCTTCTATTCGCTCTCTGGTCCCCGTGTATGCAGCGCATTTGATTTGAAAATGAAACAATGACTGTGAGATGTGTACGCGCTTGACTTTCAGCTCTTAATTTGAGCGCGTTTACGTCCACGTCGAGCGAACTGAAGCCGTAGGTCTTTACAGACGCGTCCTCCTCGTTTTTTTGGACAATGCGGCAAAGGAAATGTGCAGACATGGCAACCTATAGGACGTCTTTTTTATTTAAGTGGCCACACGTTTGATTGTCAATCACATCGCTCGACTCCAAAAAGAGCATGTGTTGCACTTGCCAAAGAACAGGCAGCCCAAATGATTTACAGTGGGTCCATAATGGATTATTCTGCAGAGCACCACTTAAGTCGATGGCAGCGCTCAGCAGCAGCGATGCAGGCAGCAGGGTGTTCTTATAGCAAGGAGGGAAATTAGGGTGCAGAGCTCAAGTCAAGCCGGTCTGACTTTCATACGTGCAGACAGGTTGCGTCCCGCGACAGTCCAACAACTGCTTATCTCCCCCCCCCTTAGGCTTTGAGGTTGAAAAAAGACAATTTATTCCACTCCGTCTGACAGCACGATACCAGTTAAATCTTCAAAACACAAGGCGTGTGTTTTTTTTTTATCGCAGCACTCTTCCACCTAATGGAAATATTCTACATGTCCCGTGTGTCGTTTATTAAATTCACCTTGACATATTTCAAGATATCCTCATATAACAAAGAGTTCGTGCGATATCTTCTGAAAATGTACCCCTCATTTGTGCATTTTCTGCTGTCTTTTCAAAATAAACTCCCGTCTATGCAGACGCAACTTTACTTTAATCACGCAAGTTACGTGACAAATAAATCTACGTTGCCTTTTGCGGGGTTTTTTTTGTTTGATCCGTCACCGCCCCCCCCCCCCCCCCTCTCACCTGCCCTATGTGGGCTTTTTGCGGTCTGGTTCAAATCACAGCACATTATTTTTGTAGCATGTGCTGGATGAGAACAGCCTGCATATTTGGTATCTTTGGAAACTTTTGGATCCCCCACAAGAATTTCAAATAAAGTTCCGCGTGGATTTGAACAAGATTTACACTCTTGGCCTCACTGTTCACCTCAACCGTGCTTTTATTCATTGTGGGAGTTATTTAAAAAGAAACACCTTGGCACAGAATTTAGAAAACAAACTGGTCGTCGTTGAATGTAACGCATCGATATCCAAATTCTCGCCGGCACAAGGACGGAGACCAGCGAGCATCTCTGGGGGAAGAGAGCAGCTGGATTTACTGCCAAATATTTAATACGAGGACTTTAAATGACCCTAAAGAAGTTAAGGCCCAGAAATCGAGGGAATATAAAGGCTTTTAATTAAAGTGCTGTACAGTCGGTGCAAAAGTGATCTCAAGTTAAAGCTCAAAGCTAGCGCTGCAGCATGTTTTAAGTCATATATCAAGTTCATCTTATGTATATTTTACAGTAGACTGTATATAAGAAGTGGATTGTATATTCCCGATGGTTTGGCACCAATGCATTTACATATATGAATGATTATTGACAGGCGTGGCTCACGCGTCCCCGGTAAATGCAGGTAGATTATACAGACTTGTCTTTGCCGTCCTGCGAGAGGATGAGACACTAAAGCTCGGAGGGTCGTCGTCATCATTATGCTGGATTCATAGCCGGCACTTCTCCTCCTTTCTGCTCTTCAGCTTTCAGTGCCTTTGCTTCCTCGAAGAGACCCACGGGACCAAACACAAAATATATATATAGCGTGTGCGTGTTTCTCATAATTGGCTCTAAGGTGGCGCGCGGCTCCGAGTCGTTCCGGCTGACTCCAAATCAGGCTGTTTGAATTCCGCCGCTGTGCACCCGTCGACGTGCTGCGGCGTGATTGTTTTTCCCGCCCCTGACTCTCAGCCTACAGGGTCGGGTTCGGAGGACTCCTCTCCCGGTCAACAAGAACCTCTTGTGTTCGCTGACATGTTTGGGACGTAGACAAGTGGCCCTGTGCATCGAGGTATTGCAAGAGAGTTGATGCGAGCACAAGTGGTGGGGTCATCGGGTGATCCCATCAACAGCATATGATTCAGTCATTTAAATGATCATGATATGTAGTTACGGCAGCTGTTGCAAATTGACGCATTCGGCTGAAGGTCGCCAGTTAACAGGGTTCCTGGTTTAAACCGTAACACCGGTTCTTGTGTTAAAAATGTCCGCTTAATTAATAATAAAAAACAAAACTGCGTTAACGTGCGATAAAATAATTGTCGGCGTTAATTAATTCATGCGTTAACGCGATAATAACGCGTTAACTTGCCCAGCATATATATATATATATATATATATATATATATATATATATATATAATTTTTTTTCTCATGTCTCATCATATTTACATTTTTTAAATCTATAAAAGTGCATGGATTACATTATAATCAAGTGAATCTGTGCTCCTAGCATATGCAAATATGCGTAATACATGACTAATATCTTTGTAATGCATTTCTATTGTGTTGTTTTTTCACATGAAATGTAATAAACATACCTGAAGGAATACCAGGTACATTATATCTTGTCAGGGTTTCTCGGTTGAAAGGGTTTTTCTGAGCAACCAATCACGTTGTGCGAAACATGCAACAACACGGAGGCTGTACGTAGCTCAAACCTTCTTAAACCTCGACAAAGGCAGCGCAGACCAGATCCGCTCTTTCCGTTCTTTACCTTTCACAATAAAAGCCCTCGACGCATGCAAAGCGTAACTGTTTTACACGGAGCATTTCTCTAACAGCGTCTTTGTGAGCATCCTCTGCACATGTAGAGGTCTACAACGCGCCGGACCCCCAGGAACCCCGAAGGTGTGCAGCCACAGCTCTGGCTAGAGTATTGCGGTGAAGTCCACACGAACCGCTGGCCCTCCGAACCCTTTCGCCCCCCCTCCCTCGTCTTCAAAAGAGCCGAGCCACAGCAGAGAAAAAAAAAACCTACTGCAGAGAATCTACGAGTGTTGAGTCAGAGCCCACCGAAAAACTCGCAGCCATTTTTATTTTTTTTTCTCTTTGCAGCTTGAGGCCAAAGAGGAATGCAATGAACAAGCATGACCTGAAAGGGAGGCCATCTCATTTATCTGACTGCCAAAGTGGCTAACAGTATATGTATCATAACCAGTGCAGATAATTGCTGCAGGAGCCACTTGAACCCCCCCCCCCCCCCCCCCCCATAACACAGCAGCATTTCGACAAGAAGAGACTGACTGAAATGGAAATGCAGTAGATGAAGCTAGGAGATGAATGAGTCAGCGAGTCCACGGCCATCTATTAGATTATCATCAAACGCAGATGCAGAGTCGGACCAGAAGCCGGAGCGCTGGCAACACCGCACAGGTGTTTTATTAGTGTTTCTGGGAAGGACGCGTCAACATCGCTGACTCGGTGTTGTCGGCACACGTCGTCCTCGCTTCTTTTTTTTCAAAATTATGTTGTGCTTTTATTTCTTCCTGTAGAACGTTCAGAGCACACACAGTTTGTATTCACGAGTGCCTCTTAGGTAATGGAACTTCCTGTAACAACATGATTCATAGGAAAGAACCAGTTCATGTGTGTGTGTGTGTGTGTGTGTGTGTGTGTGTGTGTGTGTGTGTGTGTGTGCGTGTGTGTGTGTGCTAAATATATCTATTTGTACAGTATGTGTTGATGGATGGATAAATAGATGAATGGATGGATGGATAAATAGATGGATAAGTAGATGGATAGATGGATAAGTAGATGGATAAATAGATGGATGGATGGATAAATAGATGGATGGATGAATAGATGGATGGATGGATGGATTGATGGATAGACAGACCAACAGACTAAAATATAAAATAAAAACATAGGATGAAATACTATACATATACATAGTATATAATACATATTTATTATTGAAGTAATTCAATATTCAATTGAAGTGTGCTGAACTGAAAAGTATTAGTATACGAGTAAATACATACAATTATTATACTAATAAGCTGTAATACAATATCAGTTACAGTAGAATAATATTTTAAATAGCTCCTCCCATGAAGTCCAAACTATGTGTGTGTGTGTGTGTGTGTGTGTGTGTGTGTGTGTGTGTGTGTGTGTGTGTGTGTGTGTGTGTGTGTGTGCGTGTGTGTGTGTGCGCGTGTGTGTGAGTGAGTGTGTGAGTGAGTGTTTAAAATCCCCCGTCCTGCGCTCTGATTGGCTGGTTCGGGGTCACAGGGGCCCGAATGTTCAGGCAATAAAACATCTGGGAGAAAAGTGAGCCCGAGTTGGGGCGGGGCTACACACACACACACACACACACACACACACACACACACACACACACACACACGAAAGAAGCCTGCAACGGCTAACCAATCGGAGACGACATGATCCTAACCTCGCTCTGTGATTGGATGGGACGCCTGTCAACACCGGAGAGAAAGGGGTGGGGGGCGTGGCCTCTGGAAAGGCTCCCTGAAAGTGTTTTGTGATTCCAGTCTGGCTCCGGGTCTCGTCACGGGAGTGTAAGAGGCGGCTGTCGCTCCGCTGCTCGTTTTGCGCTCTGGGATTACTAACCGAGAAAAAGAAAGCTGCAACAAAACTCCGCGACTCTGCCTTCTTTAACCGACGCGCCGGTGTCGGCCCGAGAGACGCGGACGGTTATTTCTGTGTTTGTGTGTTTATTATTCCTCCACGCTGGACCTGCGAAGGAAACAATAAGGTAAGAAGTGGGCTCGCGTGCTGTGTTGACTCACTTCAGCGATGCTGCTGCTGCTGCTGCGCTGACTTTGCTCATTGCAGCGACATTTTTACCATCTACGTTAAGTTTAAATCATGCAAAAAACTACATTTCCGACCCGTTTTAGGAGCTTAAACTCCCCTTAAGTTGAATTATTGGGTCCGGAGAAGCTGCTTGTTTTTCCTCTTTGTTTTCTTCCTCCGCGGTGTTTCTGATGTCATACTAATTTTTTTTTTGCAAAAGATTAGACATTTTGTAGTTTATCTCCGCAATGCAAATGTGCACGCTGTCTCTACCGTGCGTTGTGTAAACGCAGCAATCATGTTGTCGCCCCCTCCGTTGACTGTTGCTGCAAAAAGACTCCTCGGCAACTTATCGCCAATTAGCGACCGATAACGCATCTCTCCGAGCGGCGTCTTGCGCAACATTTCCTTTGCACACTTCCTCGTTTTTATCTATTGTTTTTTCCCCCAACGGGAACAATTTGTTTCCTCCTAGACCTTTTTATTTGTGCAAAGAAAAGCAACACACATACACACACACACGCGCGCGCGCACACAATGGAGGGATTCTGCTCCTTTTTCACTGACAGATACCGTTAAAAACAAAACCACCCACTGCTCGATGAACATGGAAGCTGCAGCCGCGCGCGCTGCGTGGATTTCTACCTGCGAAATTCATTCTCACTGGCAGTTTGCGTCTTTAAAGGGGAGGGAAAAAAACACAAAAAAACCGATGAGCTCATTGTTCTAACAGGTTTTTTTGCACGCGAGAGTTTTCAGCAGCAGTTAGTGTTGGACTTCAGTAATGTCTACTGCGAGATTAGAAAGCTGTCCCAGGGAGGCTGCTGCTGGTTTATTTGTGTTGAAAATGAGATTTTCTCTCTCTCTCTCTCTCTCTCTCTCTCTCTCTCTCTCTCTCTCTCTCTCTCTGACTCTCTCTCTCTCTCTCTGACTCTCTCTCTCTCTGACTCTCTCTCTCTGACTCTCTCTCTCTCTCTCCCTGACTGTGATTTGTCTCAGCCTGTTGTGCATTAGTCCTCTCGTAGCCCTCAGTGGGTGTTCGGTTTCAGTGGAGGACTAAGAACATTTCGACAATAAATAAATCTCTGCGCCGCCGCTTCTTTTGTTTTCTCAAATCTGTCTGTTGCAACTGTTGACTCAAAGAAAGGACATCCTGGTCCTGGTTCTGTTGCTCTGATCCATCCCTGAAGTTGTACAGGCAACGGTTGACTTCAGAATGGGTCTTGTTTTGGCTGTTACAAAGGGGGGGGGGGGGGTCGTGCTCTCTCTGCTGGGACCAGTCAGATGTCTTAAGTGGAAACAGTGTGGTCGGATCTTGTGACCCCCCCCCCCCCCCACCACACACACACACACACACACACACACACACACACACACACACACACACACTCTCCTCTCAGCTGCTGCAGTGATGCCACAGGATGTGGAGGCCCGCCGGTGGCTCGCGGTTTCCCAGCCCCCCGTTGTTCGACATGTCACCGGTCTGCCGCTGAGCAGAGGTGTCGCTCCAGGTTCCCGATACGTACCGCCGCGTCTGTCTGCACTCCTACTCCTTCTATATATAGTGCAGACGGGTCTATACTCCACTGTCGCTTGTGTCTCTCCCACGCTCGCAAACAATAACTTCCTCTTATTTTATTATTGTGTTTTTTTTTTTCTTCTTTTTAACTCAACACCATCATGGACGAGTCCCGTTCTGCCGCCGGCTGAGTTACAGCAGCAGATGTGGGAGACGGCAGAGCGCCTCCGTCTCCTCCGTCTCCTCCGTCTCCTCGTCACCTCCTGAATGTCGCTGCGCTCGTCGTCCCGGCTCTCGCTTTCAGGGCCCCCTGATAGGTTCCGCCAGCTCAGTTAGCGCGCTTAATGGTGCATTTAAGCCCGGTGTGTAATTTTATTTCCTATTTCCATTTTCGAACCATTTGCTTTTTAGTTGTGAAATGACAAGAGCCACCCCGATGGAGAGAGGGGGGGGGGGGGGCAGCAGCGTGTGCAGATGGCATCTTCCTTAATGGCCCTCAGGGTAATGATGGTTGAAATAGGCTCCTAACCAGGGGCCGAGGACCGCGGCCCCTGGGGGAACGTTCAGCGGGCCTATTTCCATTTTCATCATCGAGATAAAGTGCTCAATATCTGAACACGGCCACCACGTGTAACACACACACACACACACACACACACACACACACACACACACACACACACACACACACACACACACACACACACAGCCCCCCCCAACATTTCAAGCTCAGTGGAACTTCAGTGCGTCGGCTGATGTTTTCTCTTACGTCTACTGTTGTCGCACCTCAAGGACCGCGACCCGTCTGCAGCGTCTCAACGACGGGACGCTGCCTCGAGAGGCGACGGTTAATCTCCCGCTCCTCATACGGGACTTTGCTTTTGGCCCTACTTCTTGAGGCGGAGCTCCAAGGCTGCATTACCCCCCCCCCCCGGGCCCGCTCGTGTCCATTGGAGGGGGCGGGACCCCCCTGGGGGAGTGAGTTATTACCCGTGCTGACGCAGCACAGGCCGGTCCAGGTTATCTGTCCGAGACCACCGGGGGGGGGGGCCCCTTGGACTCCCAGGGTTCCGGGGGGGGGCCCCCCGCGTTTTTTTTGGGGTAAGAAATCCCATTAACATGTTGCATCGAGCGTTACCAATGCTCAGGTTAAGAGTCGCGGGCGGAGCTGAGTGGAGCGCGGCTGAAGTGGGTCCTCCATCACTGTCCCGCCTGGGCGTTTCCAGCCACCGAGCAGAAATGACTTCTTTACTGAGCTCGGAGGAAAAGTTTCAGCCGATTCAGTCAGTGCACAGTATCTCTATATATGTGTGTGTATATATATATATATACACATATATATGTATGTTTGCCTGCATGATTCTTTAACTTTATTAACAGATTACCTGCGGCACAAACTTAATGTCTACGGCCAATTTGGTTCCATCTGTTTCCCCTCTCCCCGGCGGCAGCGTTGTGGAAGTAGAGCCGATGTTTTCCACCGCTGACGACCTCTTCTCTCCGACCGCTCCAGAGTCAGCGGCTACTAGACCCGAATCCTCGGCGGAGCTTTGCAGCTCCTCTGGATTTAAAAAAACAAAAAGCAGGCGTGCAGCGGCGCACCTCCTGCGGTCCCGGTGCGGTTAGCGCTGGGCTGGAAATTACAGCCAAGAGCCGACGAGTGCGTACATTCTGGGGGTTCAGTGAAGGGCTAGAGGGGAGAAGAAGAAGAAGAAGAAGAAGAAAAAAGATGGCGGCAGGCGGAAAACCGCAAACTGACGAGGGACAGGCCTCTGCTCGCCCGGTCCAGACTGGCTGTCTTCTTGTGGGTTTTTTCGTCGAGCCCGCTCCTTCAGAACCGTCAACCCCCTTGTCGAACACGGACTCGGGGGGGGGGGGGGGGGGCTCCGCTCGCCAAACCCGCCGCGGCCACAAGCAGAGCAGCGGGAACGCTGGAGGACCGTCTAGTTACGCTTCATGGAGCGCAGTGGACTGAGTCCAGCAATTAAAGTGTGTGTGTGTGTGTGTGTGGGGGGGGGGGGGGTATAACCTGTAGCTTGCAGTGTCAGCAAATTGCCAAAGAGAGTCTTTGTTGAGAATTACAAACCTCAAAT
>NW_027176564.1:20000-32500 GCF_023349555.1 Cebidichthys violaceus
TCCACCAAAAAGAGAGAGAGAGAGAGAGAGAGAGAGAGAGAGAGAGAGAGAGAGAGAGAGAGAGAGAGAGAGAGAGAGACGCACAAACGCAACACAACACCTCCCACTCAGCCCCCCCCCCCCCGAGGGAGCCCATCGCCATCCCTTTTTAATGTCACCACAACTCAATGACACGCGGCTGTGCGGAAAGAAAGTACGTCATGTGACGAGGAAACTACCAATCAGAGCAGGCAGATGTCTTCTCTTTCCTCCGTTGAAATAACAGTCAATGGAGGAGGAGTTCATGGTGTTAGTGGAGAACTAGCAGCGGCTTTACTTCCCGTCCCATGGAATATTTACTCTTGCTTCACCCTCGACGTTAACGGAATCATAACGCCCGGCTGAAACGCATCGTCACAGACGGACGTCATTGAAAACAAATGGGTTTCACTCAGTGGCCACTTTATTAGGTACACCTGTACAATCCATAGCAGTCCAACAGCTCTGCCATAAATCCTACCTTTTACCAAGTTTAAAATGTTCCTGATACCGATTTGAAATAAAGGTCGACAACGGAGCCCATCTATGTTTGTCCTCTATATTCATTATTCACCGTCGTTTAAAAGTTTTTACATATTTGTTTGTCTGCGTTAAAAAGGTTCCAGTTGATTTTGGAATAAGAAAGCTGGACGGACGCCTACTGTATGTTTATTACAGAGGTCCTAGTCAGAGTTGCTGTTGTACACTTATATTGAGAGGTAGCGCTTAGTCTGTGTCCGTCTCGTTTACATGCATGAAGGCATAAACATATATGAATATATATATATATATATATATATATATAGTGTTTAACTATGACCTCAATGCTAAAACATGTAGGTGAATTAATACATCAACACCACGACAAATCAAAAAACATGATCCGTGTTGTAAAGGTAAACAGAACGTTTGATTGCACTGGTGTACATAATTAAGTGTCTATTGTTAGTTCAGTTCAGGAATAATATTAATATTCATCCGTCTGCTTTACTGGCATGTCAGAAAAACTTTAAAAACAAAACGGCGTTAACGGTCACGAACGAACCATATCTCCAGTTATTATGGAGAGAATAAAAGATGTTCAACGAGCCGTACGTTAACGTCAGTAAATGAGCAAATCCTGACTTTCCAAAGCTGCACAGAACCGCTGAGCACAAATACATCTATGAGAAAAAGTTTTGTGCTCAGGTGATGGAAATCATAGCACCCCCCCCACCCCACACCCCCACCCCGCTCTCTCCCACTTCGCTCTGATGTGAAAATGAAATGCGTAAGTAAAAAAAAAAGAGAGAGAGAGAGAGAGAGAGAGAGAGAGAGAGAGAGAGAGAGAGAGAGAGAGAGAGAGACACGGGGGTCAGTTACTGTGGACGAGGTGGTCCATTCAGCAGGAAGATCTTTTTTAATTAGGCTATGTTCTTTTAATTAAGCAGCCGGCAGAACGTCCGTGTCCATTTGTCACCCCTGCTTTTGCTCAGGCGGAGCCGGGTGAATACACCCTCCTTTTGTCTGCCCCCCCCCACCCCCACGGTTCCAGAGGTCCCCGCTTCCCATTATAGTTCCTCATTCACTGAAATGTATTTCTTTTTCTTCTTCTCCTCCTCTTTTAGATTAGCATGATAATACCCCACGGGGGGGTGGGGGTGGGGGTGGTGGGGCGGCTCGTCGTATTCACCGTGTGCAAGGTTATTATCTCACTGAATGCACCATCAGTTAAACTAACAGCCTGAATTCCGACATTTATCTCCGATATCATACGGCGACTGTCGATTGCGCGGGGAGCACAATGGTGAATTGTGGGCTACGTCTTGCTCCTCTGGAGTCCGGATCGCTCCCCTGAGTAATTACGCTATGCTAATCCTGCCCCCGCATGCACCTCCCATGACAGGAGCAAGACTTCCCCAACTGTTGGGATGTCACAGGAGCTGGGTGTGAGTGAAATAAGGGGCGAATAAATGCCTCGGCGGCACCGGCGGAAAACTGGAGCGCATCCTCCGTTCAGCTCTGGGTGGGGTGGTGGTGGTGGTGGTGGTGGGGGGGGAGCTTGTAGCCGTGTTTCCAGAGACGGGGTCGGATGCGGGTCGGGCCCACCTTGAACTCCTCAGCTGGATTTATCGTGTCGAAGGTGGACGGGGTCAGATCGCCCCCCCCCCGTCAACACGAGGACTTTGTTAGCGTCGGACAGACACCGGCAGCACAGACAAATCCCCGTCGCGCTCTGTGAGGAGAACCCTGCCGGGGTCAGGGGTCATGTGGCATGACCTGAATGCTGATTGATTTTCTAGAGTGGGCGTCACAGGAGGGGGGGAGGTGGGGGGGGGGGGCTTAAGTCACGTACCCCCTACCCCAATGCGGAGTGAGGGAATGCGATCCAAAGGAAGGGGAGCGACGCTGTGGAGTCGCAACAGGCTCAGCGACTCCGCTCCGACGGTGAACCTCAGCGTGTGTGTGTGTGTGTGTGTGTGTTTTCACTTTCCCCTGAAACGAGACACCGGACCACATGTCTTCCCTTTTTTTTTCACAGACAGCTGAGTGGAGGAAAGGGCAGGAGTGTGGTCTGCTTAACAGATGATCGCTGGGTCGCTGCTGCCGAAGACCGGAGAGCGCCCCGCGACCTCCTCCGCTGAGATTTACTAGCGGGTTGTTAAAAAAAATAAAATAAAAAAAAAAGCACAACCACGGTAGCCGTCGATATATAAATCATCCAATTAGCTGTTGTACAGGCTACTTCCAGGGTCTAATTTGTGATCGTTTGGTAACGTGGTAGCGTCTGTGGTAACGTAACCAAGTTACTGAGTCAACTGCTAAAATGTGTAAAAGGGCAGAAACACAGGCAGCCACCATACAGGTCATGCAGGTTTTATTTGCAGGAGGAAACAAAAGGGCAGACAAAAGGCCAAACTGTCGTCTCTAAAGCCGTCACAGGTAGCAGACTTACTTTGTGGCTCGGCGTTGGCCTGTAGAAGAGTAGAAGATTCTTTTTGGTTTTTTTCGGGGTTGCTCTCGCTCTCATTTAAAGTGGTTTAGATGAAATGTTCAGCAATCACTGACGACTAGATGTGATTTAAGAAATGTTCACATCTGAATATCACAAGTAAAAACAGTAAAACGGATAAAAGACGACATGCATATATATATTTTTTTCACCTGTGAGAGTAAAACGTATTGCCATTTATTCCCCCCCCCCCTCCCCCCCCCCCCATAAAACTGCATGCAGCACTGAACTTAAACTTAACGGTCTTCTTTCAGAGTAATTGTTTCACTTCAAGCCAGTTCGCCACTAAATCATAGGAGGTGTTTTCTCAGCGGCGCTCCGAGGATATGACCGTCGGCATATCGTGATATTTGAGGCGGGTCTAATGTTGATGAGGACAACTGTAATTCTGAATAAGAAGTTTGCACTCTGCCCACTATCTGCGATGGCACGATGCCATTTAAATGTCTCCCGTCTCCTCGAGGAAAAATAGAAGAAAAAAAAAAAAGGTCGGAAATGAGACCGAAGCGTGGAGCTCGTTGTCGCCCCTCCGCCCGGGAATCGTCCCTCTCGGGGTGGCGGTGGTATTTGAATCCGACTCGTTTCTGCTCGAAGAAGCACTAAACCTTAGAGGCGCCGTCGTGTCCTTTTCGCTAACCCCCCCCCCCCCACCGAATAACGACATTTACAAGTCTGATATTAAATGTAGCTCAGATCCAGACTCACGAGGAATCCATAAAATTGCCGAAATTGGATGTGCTTGGGTTGATGAAGTTGATGATCTCGGCCTTCAAGCTTTAAAAGCTTACTTCCCTGCACTTAATCTATTTAGGATTGTACCCCCCCCCCCCTATCCACCCTGCAGCACTGCAATATATTTTGTTCCCAAGCCAAAAAAGACGTTTGGTTCCTTGGTTACAGATTGATTGAAGTTATGAATGTCGATTTAAAAAAAAAAGAAAAAGAATCATGGCTAAAAGCTTTATTAAAACTCTCTCAATTTCTACATCTGCGATCGGTAGAAAAGAAACCCTCAGCAGCGAGGTAATGTTCCCGTACGGCACGGCATCATTTGTTTATTTAAGTCTCGCCGAGAGAGGAAAAAGAAGACGCGAGAGTCAAGGTGACCGGTATGGAGGAAGAACTTTTCTTCTAAGTGGCTGACCGGTGTACCGTAATGGTCTTGAGCTTCGGATAATCTCAAGAATCTCCCATCGCTGATCCTCGGACCAGATCAGGCTCCCTGGAGTTTTGCTTTGGGATAATGAGCGACTAAATCCTCCCATAGTGGGCTCAGTTGATTAATCATCAACTGCTGCCAGGGTCGTATTAACGGTGGGGGTGTGCGTGAGAGTCTTGCCGTTGCAAACCCTACCCAGCTGGTATCTTCAAATAAACAGTTATTAGTAACGAGAGCTGCTCAATTCTTTTCCCAGCATTCCTCTGAACACACGCTGCGTATTCTTGCGTCGTTAACGGGAGCTTACGTGACCAGAGAGTCGTCTCCTATCCCCCCCCCCACCGTCTCGTGTCCTTTTTTTTTTTACCGGATCGATAGAGGAGTCGCACCACAAAGAGGTGAGGTTTGAGGATTCGATGCGTCCTTAAACGGTTCTTCAGAGTGAGAGTGGAACTGTTGGAACTGAAGGTTAGTGCTCATGAGTCTGATCCCATCTACATAAAGTTTTTCCCTTTATTTAAGACTTGTCCAGACTTTTCCAAGGGTTCAACCGCCCCCCTGTTTTGTGCACTCTTGTCTGCTGAATAGCGAGCTGATGGTGATTGTGATTGAAGACATGTTGTCACGATTCTAGCAGATGGCCAGCTGATCTACGTCACTGAAAACCCTCCTCGTTTCTGCTGTAAACGCACTCCTGCTAAATTCATCCAGATGCATTTAGGGGCAATTTTGTAGTCTGGGAACTTTAAGTGCCTCGGAGATAGCCTGGGACCTTTCGTTGAGCCGGCGCTGGAATTTGTTTTTTTTTCCACGAGTTCTTATCTGCCTTTCTGACGCGGTCGGAGCCGATCCGTTAAGAGACCCTCGTCGATCAACGTCTCACCGCGGGAAACAACAGAAGAATATTGACCGCATGCCCAATGGTATCGCACTAACTGAGGATAGGGTACGCAACACGGCTACCGGGCTCTCCATCCGGTGCTTGCTACCCTTTTTTTTTTTTTTTTTTTTTTTTTTTCGTCAAAACAAAGGGAACTCGAGAGCATGGAGGAGAAAAATAAGCTGGCTTTGCCTCAACCTTAACTGAACCGTCTTCAGCATGTGGCTGCCAGCTGGTGTGCGTTCTAATCCAGAGGATGCTGCCTCTGCAAGTCTTCCCGGGGGGGGGGGGGGGGCTCCGCTACTTGAAGTGTGCCGGGCTCCGGGTCAAAAAAAACTTCCATCGTCGCCGTTTGTTAGAATTAGTCTTTTGTGCAGGTCAGGATCCAACTAGGTCACTCCGTTTCATGGCGTCTCCAGGAGGCTTCATAGACCATTAAAGCCAACTCTGTGGAGAAGCAAGCTGCACAGGAAGTTGCTAACTCCGAAAGATTTTCCAGGACAATGGCCAGGTTAATGAATCCGTAAAACTACAGTCCAAATCTGATTATGATGTCTTTCACAATTTTGCATTTGGCACGTAAACCCCTCGGTGATTACGCACGAGATTGAACCTCTGATTGCTTTTTTTTTTTTTTTAATGCTTAATGTGCGATTGAAAACTAATCGGCAGTGACTGTATGGAGCTGGAAATGAAATCCATTCGCTATATGTTCGGGAGACGAGCTTCTTCAAAAGCGGAGACGGTTGCTCATCGAGTCCAGTGAGGTTGTCCCTTATTCAGAAATTAATTTAATCTTTGTTGTAAATATTACATGAAGCTCGGTTGAGGTGAAGACGTCTTTCCCCCTCGGAGCAGATTGTGAGCCGAGACGCTCGTCATCGGACTTGAGCTCTCGGATTTGTCGGAAGATTTTGCAAACATCACAAAGCCGGAGTTCAAAGCTACCTTTTCATGTCACATCCTGGTTTTCCTGGAGGGTCTGATACATCCAGTGTTTGTGTTCACAGTTTGGATTTTAGGATTTCTTTTGAAGAAAGATGGAATGAGATTGGTCTGACTGCTCACCGAGGCTTTGGTTGCATCACTGACTGACACCCGTATTCTATAATTCAGAATGTGACAATATTCTGAATTTGATGTGGTTCATTTCAACATTTGAAGGAATGCTAGAGGGAGTTCACTCGGTCCAACAAGTCCACCGCCCCTGGAAAACTTTGGGGAAAAAAAACAACATATTTTGACGCACAATGACACTACTGTCTCCTGACGTTCCTCTTTTCCGTAGTCAGAGTTGACAAACGTGCTTTGACGGACAAAGCGAGGCAATAAAACCAGCAAAGACGAACTGAGATACAAGTTTCTGATAAAACGGTACAATAGATATAACCAATCGATACGATAAGAACAAATAGAGAGATTAAAATAATGTATAAATATATATAAACAGGGGGTCAACGTTCCTTCTATATATGTTTTGGGGCCAGACCCTTTTAAACGTGATCAGTGAAATCTTAAAATCAACTGTGAAGCGACCCTGGAAGCCGATGGAGAGGAGCCGGGTTTTTGGGGGCGAGAAGCCTCAGATGCTCCGTCGCCGTCACGCGGTCGCCGTCCTGCATCGTGTCACGGGCGTAACGCCGATTCATTTTGTCCTTCACAGGTACTCTGCCGGCCGCTGTCGTCTTGACACCAGCCCGCACCGACCGGCTGCACCCGCCTGCTCGGAGGGTCGCTGTCTGGAAGCTACGGTAAAGTAACAACGCTGCTTGTTTCTGAGACTTTGGAGTTCCCCCCCCCCCCCCCCCCCCCCCCCCCCCCCCCCCCCGCTCGCTGATATTTCAAGTGTTGAGATTGTCTCATTACATCCAAGTCAGAGTGAGTCTAGTTAATGGATGCTTGTGTGGAAGCGCTGCTACTGGAGCAGCTTTTTTTTAAAATTGGATACCTTCCACTCAATTATCTGTCTACTCCTTTTAATCAAATGTCATGAATTAGCTTTTCGACACTTCTGTGAAGAGTCTTTTTTTCCTTTCCGACCCGAGGTCGAACTCGGTTCAAAGCCCGCTGGCGCTATCAGAAAACCACACGCCTCGCGGTGAGTTCGAGGAGCAGAGGCATTGTGTGGCGTTGGATCGTCGAGCACCGTTTTAAAGGCCCGGTTTGGTACTCGATGGGGTTCTGCTTGAACAGACGCTCCATTTTTTTTTTTCTGCCAGTTGGATCAGTCGCGGTTGTTTCACATGAAAAGCTTTCTGTGTTCGTGTTTCTGTCTGAGCTTTTTTTTTTTCCCCTTCAACGGTTTGAAGTCGGCTCAGTTGATGAATGCGGTGAGACTTGTGAGGTTTACGTCTACGTTGCCAGGTTACTACCAATTAAGAGTCATCAGATAAATCGGGTTAATTGAGTTTCACTAACTCTAAATAACAAGAACAAGAAGAACTTCTTGTTCTTCTGCGGTTATTAGATCCGTGTTGAAATCAACAGGAGGAGGAGGAGCTAGCTAACGTTAGCTTGATGCAGCTAGCAGCCGGCGGGCAGCACAGGCCTGCTTGGCCAAATAACGGAGCTAACCGCTAATGTACGGAGGTAGCATTGAGTTACGTTCTCGTAAGGAAAAATCAATATTGGGCGAACGTAAATGATGTCATTATGATTTAAAATGTAGTAAAATCAAGTTGTTTGAACGAGATGTTGTCCTAGCAATATAAAATAGATATTAAAGAGGTAATTATGGGATGTTTAACTTCCTATCACTCGCTCTAAGCACCTTATGATGCATAACTACTAATCCCAACAAAAATGCAATCATTAGTGTTTTTTATTCAAATAACCGCTATAGATGATGAGAACAAGGAAGGCGATGAACAAAGTGCGTCTGAAGTCTCTTTCTTTTTCCACCCAACCATTAAGGGAATCGGTGAAGACCGATAAGAGGAATCCATAAAGGAAGTGGTGTTGACAACATCTTATCATCTCCCAGCCCTGTTAAGTCAGGCTTATTTAAAGGTATCGAGGAATACTACAGATTTGATAAACACATTTTCTGTAACTGAAACCAGTTATTCCATTTTCTGATGACAAACTGGTCTTCAATGACTTCCATCCACAGTGGTCCCAGTATGAGCTCTAGTTCACAGCTTTGTTTGGTTGTAGTTCATAGCTTTGTTTGGTTGTAGTTCATAGCTGTGTCTGGTTGTAGTTCATAGCTGTGTCTGGTTGTAGTTCATAGCTGTGTCTGGTTGTAGTTCATAGCTTTGTTTGGTTGTAGTTCATAGCTGTGTCTGATTGTAGTTCATAGCTTTGTTTGGTTGTAGTTCATAGCTTTGTTTGGTTGTAGTTCATAGCTTTGTTTGGTTGTAGTTCATAGCTTTGTTTGGTTGTAGTTCATAGCTATGTCTGGTTGTAGTTCATAGCTTTGTTTGGTTGTAGTTCATAGCTTTGTTTGGTTGTAGTTCATAGCTTTGTTTGGTTGTAGTTCATAGCTGTGTCTGATTGTAGTTCATAGCTTTGTTTGGTTGTAGTTCATAGCTTTGTTTGGTTGTAGTTCATAGCTTTGTTTGGTTGTAGTTCATAGCTTTGTTTGGTTGTAGTTCATAGCTGTGTCTGATTGTAGTTCATAGCTTTGTTTGGTTGTAGTTCATAGCTTTGTTTGGTTGTAGTTCATAGCTTTGTTTGGTTGTAGTTCATAGCTTTGTTTGGTTGTAGTTCATAGCTTTGTTTGGTTGTAGTTCATAGCTATGTCTGGTTGTAGTTCATAGCTTTGTTTGGTTGTAGTTCATAGCTTTGTTTGGTTGTAGTTCATAGCTTTGTTTGGTTGTAGTTCATAGCAGTTCATCTACGCTGCACATCGTCCGTCCTGTTAAAGACACACTTCCTCCCGTTGCTCTCTGCGAGGTTTTGTCTATTTTTCTTTATTTATCGGAATCAGCGGTCTGAGGATAATTGGTGCCATATGCTGCACAGTTTGTAAAGTTCAACACTAACTTGTGATTTTGGGCTCCATAATTAAACGTGACGGGCGTCCGTTGCATGCTAATGAAGCGCGAGCACCTGTCCGCCGTGGGCGAGGGTTCTCGGGAGTCGACGAAAAAAGGGGCGTCGCACACCTGTGGAGTCGCTCAGAAGCTGTCGGTATCTATCGTTTTCCCCAGCGAGCCCGAATGTGGACAGTAGAGGACGGGGCCAAGGAGGGACGATGACAGGACGCCGATAACAGGACGCCGATGACGGGACGCCTCGTGGGACGGCAGTAAGCAGATGGCTGGCCAGATGCAGGCCCGCTTTGACCTTAAAAGCATCCAAAGTTTAAAACCAGTATAAAAAAAAAAAAAGAGACAGACAAAGCGGCTCGTCCTTCATACTCGCTGGCCGTTGTCGTTGTTGTCGTCACCGTGTTGCGTTAGTGCGAGCGATCGCGCATGCAGCTCGTTTCCTTCGGGGTGAAGTGTTCTAATTTGTTTTTTGTTTTTGGAACGCAAGTGAACCAAGGCCGGTAAACAAGAGGCTCACGGACACGCTGAGCTTTTCGTTAATTGGAAGGGGGAAAAAAAAGTTTCCGGTCGGTGTGGCAGAAGTCAAATTATTCCGGTTTGTGCGCCTTTTAACCGGAGAGACGATGGGATCCTCTTAAGTTAGTTTTTCATGATCGATCTCTAGGCTGATCAATGACAGCAGTGCATGATGGGTATGAGGATTTACAAAAGCCATCGCAGAACGCCTGCAAATAGCTGCCGATGATAAAGTTACGTTAACAAAGTCAACAATACAGTTTGTGATTATTTTTCATGCGTTCAATCTGAAGACATTGATTTGATACTCCTTTCTTTTCTTTTATTTATCGGAGAGTCTTTCAGGCGTGCCTCCACAGGTCGGCACCTCACCGTGCAGGCTGCTCTCATCGAGCATCTGTAGCTGTACCGACGGAAAATAATGCGCCGCAACTCGTAGACATCCCACGGACTATTTTCACCTTGGAACGAGGACGTATAACGACCTCTAAAACACGCACTCTGAGGTGGATGGATTCCAGATCAAAGTCGATGCTTGTCTTGTAACTTCTCCTTCCGTGGTTATTTGAACTCAAACGACTATCTTTTACGTTTTTGTTGCCTAACTGAGTTTCCTGTGAAGACGGAGGTTTATTTTGAAAAGACAGTATGTCTGTAACGAGCAGATATTGACGCGTGTTGCTGGCTTTCGTAGATTAAAAAAAAAGGCAAAAAATGAGGAGTAACGAATGTATTGGGTTAGGTGACATCAACAGCTCACATGTTTTTGTTGCAAAGATGAAAATTCCTACAATAAAACATCCAGTTTCAAATGAATTGCTGGTGACAGCGCTGGGTTTGTCTGGCCGTTAGAGTGACGCTTAGGTTCCCGGTGAACGGGCAGCAGACCGTGAAGCGATCGCCGCCAGCAGCCTGAGGATTGGACCGGCCCTCTGGGCGCTTTGGAGCGCAGCAAAGGGAGGGCCGTGATCAGACCTGGATGCTGAGGTGGGAGGAGGAGGAGGAGGAGGAGTGGGGGGGGGGGATAAGAGGAGACGGAGGAGGGTAGAGGTGTCAGCCGTATAATTGGGGTGAGGAGATCTCCGGGGTGGATAGAGGGGAGCTTTATTAAGACCGCTCAAACTCTGATGTGCTCTCCCCCGCTCGCCCACGCCTCGCGCCCAATCTACAGCTTCCACAAGAGACTCTGTAACAACAAAAGGGATGAAGGGCAAGGTCCTCGAGCTCCTCTCAGTCGCCGATAAGGAAGAAGACCCCATTACCGGGGGAGGCAGCGCCGTACGCATGCCTTTTTTTTTTTCTTTTAATGGTTTCTTTAAAAACCGATTGTTTCTCACCGGTTGAGATTAGTTGCCGCTTATCTTTTTTTTTTTTCCCCCCTGAGATGCCGTAGACGTTGTTGATACTCCAGCAATTAGTTTAGCGTCTACTGTAACCGGTGTCACATGATCACCTCCCCGGATCCACTCTGTGTTTGTTAAAGAGGCCTTCTCTTCTCCTCCCCGCTCCCGGACCACAATGCAGACGTTTAGCATCACGCGACACACCTTAGACACGTTTACGCGTTGAGCTTGTTTTGATTTGATTTGATTTGAGTTGACTGTGGAGTAATCTCTTGTTTTTGTTTTTTTCCCCTCACGAGGGGGAAAGCTAACTTTCCGGGGCGATTCCCCCGTGACCGATCGTATCGGCTCTGACCGGGTCCACATCAGCGGCTCAGCCCTCTGTGTGACCACTGAAGCGTCACCTGTGATTAGCAACCCATCCGATACCTGGCAGACAACACATGGTACTGATCCCAAACCAGCGGTTCATTCGTAAGCCGTGTGACTTATTTATACATTATTATTATTATTTTGTATTTTTGTTGCTGTTATTATATGATCTCAAAAGAAGAGAAATTGTGTAAACCTTTTTAATGCAGCAACACATTGGTCAGACCGTGTTTAGGTGTAAAGCATATTTAATCAGACTTTATTTGATCTGTCGCTGCCTTTTGATCAATAAAGCTCCCGTATCAATTATGGAACTTTTCGCAGACACGTTCCTCCGTGACGCGGACGTCCTGAAAATGTTCTGAAAGCATTACTTTGTGAGTGACACAACAAAGATTCTGGGTTGAACCCGGAGGCGGTTAAGTGGAGATTTAGTACCAACACCATCACCACCACCGGTTCTCTGCTGTAAATGGGTTTCTGCAGACTCCCTGAAAAGAAGGGGTTCTGTTCTGTGCTTCCTTAGCAGCATGTTAATCCCCCCCACAGGAGGGAGAACCTCCTCCTCCTCCTCCTCCTCCAGCCTCTCTCTCCACTCCGGCCTGTGGGCGCTCTGGTAATCCTCCGCCTGGTCATGGTGGGGAGATTGCAGACCCCCCCCCCCCCCCCCCCCCTCCCCTTTTTTTTTTTTTTTTTCAAAGCCCTTCTCTGGCTGGACATCAAAGTTTCAGGGATACACAGAAAATGAGGTCCACCGCGAGCGAGGGTTCACCTCAGCTCTTTCTTCTGCCGCTCCTGAGGTGAATTAAGAAAATGTGTGAGCTCGAGGGAGAGGGGGGAGGGGGGGGGTGTCTGCAGGTCTTTTGGGTCGAGCTGTGAACATGCTTTTTTTTTTTTTATTGTTTCATGAAAATGCACACAAGACGATATTCTCACGCAGAGAGGCATAAACAAAGGCTATAAATAACACGGAACGCAAACAAGACGCTTCACATAAACTTGAAGCGTGACCCGGGATGAGAGCGCTGAGAGCCACACATCTGTTTACAATGTCTACAGTTTCCTGTTTGTTTGCACAAGCTGCCAGTGCACGGAGGGGTCGATTACCCCCCCCCCCCCCCCCCCAAAAAAAAAAAAAAAAAAATGAGTTCATTCACCGAGAGGAAACGGACCAGGAGGTCGTCTTCTGTCCGGAGGCTCATCGACGGCTGGAGGGTCACAGGAC
>NW_027176564.1:35000-40540 GCF_023349555.1 Cebidichthys violaceus
TCCGTATAATTGATGTTTACAAATTCCCTCGGTGGGGCATTAAGGAATATTGCTGTATTAATTGCGAAGGTATGCCATCTAAACGTGGTAATTGCAGGCTATTCGCTGGAATGTGCTCAGCTTGGGTTTTAATAGAGTTTGTTTATTGAGACGCCGGCCGCTGACAAATGGAGACGCTTAAATTGGTGTCCTCTGCTTTTTAGGGAATACATGCGTACTGTTTGTGATTTCAGGCACCGGGATTCATCGACGCATTAACCGCAGCTACGGTGGTAAACGGCACATTGGGTTTATTCAATATTCAGAGCGCTAAGATAGCAGAAAACATCTGTTGTAAAGATAAAGTGGAGTAGTGTCTACACTGTGTGTGTGTGTGTGTGTGTGTGTGTGTGTGTGTGTGTGTGTGTGTGTGTGTGTGTGTGTGTGTGTGTGTGTGTGTGTTCCCTTTTTTTAGTGCACATGAGCCAGCGCCATAGACTGTAAACAGGAAGTGGAGGTAGTCCTCGTGAAGTAACCCCATTGTAGGAGAGACGTATACGTCTCTGGTAAATCCTGTCAATCACTGTGTAGCCCCGCCCCTAAAGCATCCCCTGCTTTATGGTCTGTTTGACTCTAAATGGAGCATAATGTACTAAATGAACATCATGCTGTGTTGAAGAAGACTGTAAACTAGAGATTGAGACCATAAACTCATGTTTACAATGTTTACTGAGGGAATAAATCAAGAGAGAAGTAGAGTCATTTTAGACTAGACTTCTATACAACCAGAGGAGTCGCCCCCTGATGGACAGCAGAGAGAATGCAGCTTTAAGTTGGATTCACTCTTCAGAAGCGGAGGCTGGTCAAACACTCTTAGCTCTGTGTCTACTGTTGTCGTTGTTTACACCGTTAGCGCTGCTAGCACCGTTAGCGCTGCTAGCACCGTTAGCTTCTAGCACCGTTAGATTCTAGCACCGTTAGCTTCTAGCACCATTAGCTGTTAGCACCGTTAGCTGTTAGCACCGTTAGCTTCTAGCACTGTTAGCTGCCGGCTGAGCCGTCACCGTGTTGAGAGCCGTGTGGCGGCTACTGGTATTATTTTCGAACATGGCACCTTGTAAAGAAGATACTTGAAATTTTTAAATTCTGTGCGCTACGGTAATGATTATTGTAATTACTGATTGATCTGTGCATCAATTGTAGATATTTAGAAAACACTGAAAAAAGCCTCTAACAAGACCAACAGTCCAGAAACCCCACGATGTATCCAGATTACATTTGAAGCAGATGTAATCCGTTACTTACCCGTTTTAATTATTAAAACATTTTATAAACTCGTAAACTTCTGATCTGTAATTCTACCTTCAGGTGAGAGCTCAGCAGTGCGATTGTAAAACGTGCCGTCAAATTTATGGCATTTTAAATATATGGAAATACATTCTGAGCCTCTTGGGGCTTTTTTTTTTTTTTTTTTTCCTCCCAGTAAAAGTGTGTATTTATATCCATATCAACCTATAAATAACCACCTAGTTTTTCATTTCTGCTCTCTCAATGAATGCAATTATCTCGATGCCTTTTCTCTCCCCCTCCAGAGCAGCCTGACTTCAATTAAGCGGGCCCTTTATCACGGCCTCCATCGGCCCGTAACTCTGCGCCGCGCGCCCGACCCATGATGGATGACTTGTCTATGGTAGCCGACACAGGTGGACACGTTCACTAAATCTCTCCCCCCCCCCCTCAAAGCCCCACAACGCCCACTCTTTCCAATAACATCGACCGTGTCATACCTCTACATGCGTGTGGGTGTTTGAAATTTGTTCATCTTCGTTCGTGCCTCCTAGGCGGGCTTCGCCCCCTGCACTCAATATCCAATTTCTGCCCAACTGTGGGACGAAGGCACGTTCGTACCCCGTGATTCACTTACACACACACACCTACACACACACACACACACACCTGCGGCAGGACCCGATCCGTGGAGAGGGGGGGTTAAACGCTCTCCTCGTAAGCAGAGACGGGGAGGCGAGGATGAGGCGGTGGAGAGGGTGAAGAAGGTGATTACTCAGGGCCAGCTTCAGAAAGACGAGAGGGATTTTATTTCTTCGCGGTACAGCAGAGCCTTTTCCACACACACACACACACACACACACACACACACACACACACTCGTCAATCCTTCCGTCTTGTCTGCGGTTATTTTCAATCACTCCTCCCGGAGCCCGTCGTCCTCCTCTGTTATTTGTCCCGTCCTCACCTGTCTCATCTCTTCACTCTCCACCTTCTTCTTCTTCAGCCCAGCTGTGATTGGAGGACACCGAGACAACCGATGCTCCGATCTCATCCCTATTCATAGACTTCAGAGCCCCCCCCCCCATCCTTCCCCCGCATCAGTCAGCGCCGAGCCCGCCCCCCCGCGCTGCTTCTGCTTTCTTCCTCTTTGTTTCACACATTTTGTTTAGCTTTTAAGTCCTTTTTTTTTTTTTCTTACTTATGCGACTGACTTAAAAAAAAAACACACAAAAAAGTTGACATGGCATCACAAGCAAAAAAGGCTTGATAAGCACTTTAGAGCCCGTCACGGTGCCCCCCCCCCCCCCCCCTCAGGTCGTAATTACTGCTGAAACAAGCAGCTCTGGGAAGTTTCAGCGCCGGTGGACCCGTCATTACTGACAATCTCCCGGCCCCTTTATCTGCCGTAGCTAAGGCGCTCTCGCACCGCGGGGCTGTGATGAGCGCCGTACTGAGCGGTGGGAGGAAGAAGAAGAAGAAGAGGAGGAGGAGGAGGGAGGGAGAGGGGGAGGGGGGTGATCAGAGGAGAGGAGCGGCGTGCAATTGGAGGTTTTTCATAAAGCAGAGAAGCAGCTGGAAAAAAAGAAAGTGTTTCAAACATCAAAAAAATAGCCGCCTTGGCTTCTGAGTGCAGAGCGTCTTGTATCCTGTGGTTAAACTTTTGAAATCAATAACAAATACTGTCTGGATTCTACAGTGAGGGAGAAGGTTTGATTGGGTAATTTTTGTTGTGTGTGTGTGAAAAAACCCACGTCAGGCAAATTATGACATAAAGCGGAGTATTTTTATGTCTCAAAACGTGTCTGGAGGGGGTCTTAACCCTTGTTTCATATCGCTGTTCCTCTTTCTCTCCACTTGAAAAGGAACAGTGACTCACGTTGCTTTAAAAAGCTCTTAAACTGGCAACCCTTCACATTTCAGTCCTGGTTGAGTGACGGCAAACTCATTTACCGGCGGTAACAGCGAATGCAGTTGAATACTACAGTTCCCAGAATGCTGGGGGAAGCAAAACAAACTAGTGTTGTTTAAAGAAGAAGAAGTCGGGCAATAATTGGCCTTTTTATTCCATCATTCTGTGGGCAACCGTGATCTGCTTTCATGCTGCACACGGCCGATATGAAAGCAGTCGGTTAGCTCGCTCTGCAGCCGGTCACCTGCAGCTCTTCATCTGCACCTCTTCATCTGCAGCTCTTCATTTGCAGCTCTTCATCTGCAGCTCTTCATTTGCAGCTCTTCATTTGCAGCTCTTCATCTGCAGCTCTTCATCTGCACCTCTTCATCTGCAGCTCTTCATTTGCAGCTCTTCATCTGCAGCGCTTCATTTGCAGCTCTTCATCTGCAGCTCTTCATTTGCAGCTCTTCATTTGCAGCTCTTCATCTGCAGCTCTTCATCTGCAGCTCTTCATCGGACGGCTCCTGACTCCTTCGTTACTCCCTTCGGGTCGACCGAAAGGAACTTCGTTTTGTTTTTTTAGTTTTGATGCGGTTCTTTTGACGAAAGATAGCGGTCCACTGACAAACACGTTGCATTTCCCGTGACCGCTTCATAATGACGGTCAACTCCCGCTTCACCTTTTTAACCCTTTTAAGCCCCGGTCACATGTTACTATGCACCTCTATGGGAACGGTGCAACCGTGGCTAGAAGAGGGGACAACTCAAACATGTTTTAATGCCATAAATCATAAAAAAGTTGAATTTCTTTGATAATTTATTTTACTATATGAATATATATATATATATATATATATATATATCTAACATGTGTTGTGTCCACAAGTGTTACAAAAAACATGGAGGCTCTATGGTCAACCTCTACTTCCAGCCTCTCCTCTCCTCTCTGCTGTGTTCAGCTTCAGTCTAAGCTTCACTGAATTGTTGTCACGTGACCGTTGGTCTCAAGCAAGTCAACCACGGCTCCCTCGTTGCGCTGAGAAGCTCAGAATTTAATGTTTTTTACAGGATCCGGTTGCTTTCAACGGTTTATTCGGGGCGATGTTTTGAATGAGACGCGTAGAATAATTTCATGTCTCGTTTTGGCTTCTTTTTTTCTGATGTGATGAAGCGTTCGTCGCACGTGATGTGTTCAAGGACCGTCAGAAAGATGTAAATCTGACAATAATGACGTTTTTTTTTTGTACAGCTTCAGCTTCTGGTTATTGTACAGCTTCAGAGGGTTAAATGCAGGAAATGTTCAGTTTGCTTTAACAGCAACTCAACACAGCTTTTATTTCTACAAATGTCGCCATAGACGCCCAGTTTTTTTTATATACTGCAAATATATATAAATATTGCAATAGGTTCATTAGTGGGCTATAGGCTCCATCACCATTGTGTTGGCTCATCTGGCCCCAGGTATTAACTCGGCAGACACTTATTTAAATGAAAGTCTTCCTGATTGCCACTTCCAGTCTGAATGCGTTAGCGCGGAGGCCTGTTTGTGGTCAACACCCCGTTTCAAAAGGCTTTTTTGTCACTCTGGATTAGTTTCTGGCCTTTTGAAAGGAGTCACTAAACCGTAGCGTAGCGGTAGTAACCCAAAGGCTCCGCAGATGTTCTCCTCTGTAGATCCACCGCCTGGATGTAGCTCCGTCGTTGGTGAACTCTCGCGGTCGTGTATTTGTGCGTATATATATATATATCATGTATTTTGTCCACGCAACATGAACCTCTGCTTCTTATTCAAAGCGCAGTTCATCTCATGCAGGTGATGCACATCCAGTGCAGGCAGGAAGAGTTGATGGAGAGTCTTCTTGTGCTGCGTTTGCTCTCCGACACATTTCAAATATTGATGATGACTCCCAGGTTCAGATGGAACAGTCCCACAACTGCATCCAGGCCGACAAGTTAACCATAACTTTAGTAAAGTCATGGTAGTTTTCAAATATTAAAAGTGTCCAACCGACAAACATCAGCAGACTCTGAAGGGTCCTGTGTTGTCTTCACATCTGGCTTGTTTCGGGGGCCTCAGTCTGGTCTTCAGCAGTAAAACCACAGACTGTATGAAATTTAGAAATTTAGAAATTTTGGCCGTTGCCATATTGTTGTTTTTTTTTTGCAACCAGTGAACAGGAAGTGACCATGTTTGGAGTGCAGAGGAGTGACGTAGAGACGTCTTATACGTCTCTGGTAGAGACCTGTCAATCACCGTGTAGCCCCGCCCCCTAAAGCATCCCCTGCTTTATGGTCTGTTTGACTCTAAATGGAGCATAATGTACTAAATGAACATCATGCTGTGTTGAAGAAGACTGTAAACTAGAGATTGAGACCATAA
>NW_027176565.1:0-40539 GCF_023349555.1 Cebidichthys violaceus
TATATTTAACTTAATGTGATCTACTAAACACACAATGTTCACATGTGTTTCATAAGAGTTTCATATGAGTGGCACTTTTTGTTACTTAGCTGTTACAAGAAGTTGAGAACATTTTTTGTCCTACATTTATGAATATAATATGTTCCTAAAATACACATGTTGTTGTGGAGTGACGTGCTGATTTGAGTTGAATGAGGATCAGTGGGCAGCATGCTGTGAGACAACGTGGCTGGCTCTGAGTGGCCGTCAACCACCTGCAACTTTACCTGCATGGGAACAAGTGATAAGAGCACAGGTGTTGTGTGGTTTCTTGGACCCCACGATGACATCCGATGTGGAGGAAACTATAAACCATTAAAGCAGGGGTCTTCTGCATGGCCACTGTGAGATCAAAAATAATAACAAACTCTACGACAAAAGCCAAAAATAACAATACGGCTAAACAGCTCTCTACTCCTCAGACTGTAAAGACTGTGTGATAGGAAGCCAAAAAGAAACGAAAGAATCTAACACAGGAGGGCACTGCTCCCCTACAGGAATGTGTCATGGTCTGGTCCACCCTGAGAAACTGTCCATGTGGATTAAAGGGTTACACATTGTTGGTAATAACTTAGGCAAAAAGCACTTAAAGGATACTTGCAAAAGGAAAGATGTGGGCCTTCTCGGTGCTCACTTTAGCCCTCGCTGTTAGCGCATCAGACAGCAGCGACGACACCGCGGCTGAAGAGAAGCTTGACATCGCCAGAGGTAAACTGCTGGTGAGTACGGATGGAAATCTCAACTTACATCTGCATATCTTGCCGCGTCTCATAAATTGTACACACAGGAGCATAAACCATGTGCTGCCATGTCAGTATGCTTCCCGCTGAGATACGAAACCTGTTCTCTGGCACCTTTTTTCGATCAAACATAGGAGGAAGCGTGGATAAGCTGTTTGCTTTTTAACAACCGTCGTTCCTGTCGTCCCTGCAGGCTCCCAGTGTGGTCGGATGAGGCATAAAGAAAATGCCCGAGCTGCATCATTTTCTAATGGAGCGCTGGGCTTTATAGTATCCTTGTGCTCTTCTGTTCCTCGGGCTGTTTTGTTAAGACCTGACCTTCCAAAAAAAACGAGAAAAAAAAACCACCACAGATTTTCTCATGACCTCTTTCATGGATAAAACAATGTTTCTAGCAAGTTGCCAAGTGCGTTGCCAGCTCTGTGAGCTTTCCCCCCCAAAAAACGCTTCCAAGTAGCAATCATGTTGAGTGAGCATTAAAGTCTAGCGCAGACAGATGGATGTGCTTTATTCTTCACCACACCGCCTACCTGTTGTTTCCCTTGATCTGTGCTCCTTTCCCCGTGTAGCCACAACTTGGAATACGATTCATCGGAGGAGAAGAACCCCCGTCTGATATTTTATAACGAAAAGGACGAGGTCGTAAAGGTGAGACGCGAGTTCGGGGGTCTTCGGCACATCCGGCCTGTGACGGAGGCTTATCTGGGGGAGAACTCCAGGACGTGGAGGACACGTTCAGTAATAAGACTGCTGCATCAGGTTCCTCCGTCAGATACCAAGTCACACACCGAGTGTGTTTGAAAGAGAGAGACAGAATTACAAATAAATAAGAGTAAGGGAGAGTAAGAAAGTATATAAATTGGAGTTTCTGACAGATGAGCAATATTTTTTTTGTACTGAAACAGCATAGTTGGTATGAATGCCGATATGAATTACAACACTTTTATGTCCTGAAATTGCAATCGTTCAGTGTTTCCCCACTGACTTTTGCTCTTCGTCAGTGTGGAGAAAAAAAAAAAAAAGCCCATGAATCTGCATTTATTCCAGTATGAGACAATAAAACTCTCCACTGAAACTAATGCCGATGAATTTATTTAGCGTCAGCCTCTTCTACATGCACAAAGAGCCCCTGCTGTGGCGTTAAAGTCAACTATTCTCATACTTTACTGCTTCCTTGAGGTTGCCACCTTTTTTTATTTTCCCTCATAAAGCCTAAAGGAGTTTTTCTTTTGTCACATTAAGGGTCTAATGTTTCTTGTTTTCATTTATTGTTTCATAATGTGGGCGCCCATTGAGACTGTAATTTGACTTTATATGAAGATTTATTCCAGAGACTAAATTATTGAAAACAAATAAATGAAAATAAATGTGCAGGAGGGAACTATATATCAGCGGAGAGTTTTAATAAAAATCCAATTTTTGTAAACCAAATTAATGTATCAGAATAAACTGAAGTAAATCCGAAGATACTGTATGTCTGCAAACATGTAACTTACGCTGCACTGCTGCCTTCAAGCCTCAAACCGTGTGTGTGTGTGTGTGTGTGTGTGTGTGTGTGTGTGTGTTTCCCTCGTCAGACTGTTCCCGTGGAGAAAATGAAGGCAGAGGAGATCAGCAGCCTGTTGGACTCATTGGGTTTCTACAAGAGGTCCCAGAAAGGGGAAGAGGTGCCAGAGGAGTTCCAGCATTTCCCCCTGATCCCCCCCAGGGACGAGCTGTGATGACACCTTGTGGCCGAACTCTGCCGCTGCACCCGCAGGTCACATTAATGACGAGTGGGGCCCCAAGGCCAAAACGATAGGCCAGGCACCATTCTGAGGACTTGCTGGCTGGGTGCAGCGTGCAGTGTGTCATTCAATGCTGTGTCACTCTTTTTACATGCTTTACACATTAAAAAGAAAGCTGTAAAAGAGTGGACTGATGCTTCTAATGTGCCTGATGTTTCCATACTATCAACCTTGAATGGTATATATTAAAACAGCACAGAGCATTAACACACTGAAAACAGAAATAGGAGGTTAATGATAAGAAGACTATATATTTTTTTGTGTAAAATTAGAGTTTTCCTTTCCTTTTTTATATTATATTTCTGTAAAGACAGGGACAGATCAGCCCAACATTTGAAAATGTTCCTCCTATCTGTACTACTATTTATCAATGTCGATTGCTTTGTTGTGACTTGCCTTTTTGGAGGTATCAGCAGTAGAGATTTCCTCCTTCTCAACTTTAATAATGGGACTTCATGGCACTCGGCTTCGTGGTGCTCAAAGTGCCAAAAAAAATACATTTGAAAAACTCAACCGCGATGTCTTTTTTTTTCTTCTAGAAATCATGTCCCGGTTACTCGAGACATTCCACAGACAAAACATGAGACAGCTCACACCTAAACTACTGAGATTGATATGGTAAATATCACTACAGATATGTATATTTTTTGGATTTTGGGGTGAACTGTCCCTTTTAAATAGATACAGAATTCCCGAGATAAACAAATTGACTGTGCATCATGAACGGCCACTTACCTCCTAACAAACATGACATGCTGCCGTCTCACCCTAATCCTCAGCCCGCCTCCCTCGCTGTAATCTGATTAGCAGTGGAGTCTGCCAGCATGCGTCTCCGCGCGTCCATCTGCACCCACCGTGCATTTTGTGTTCTTGTGCGACTTAAGACGAGCGGGATTGGCAGCACACACCGGAACGACGAGCGCACTTTTGGACCGTCGGGTCGCTTCCTGACTCCTTGGCTCGGTCATGGTCGTCAGGCTCTACCCACAATGCCTGTGTTTTACTCACCCGTACCCGAGAACCTGCAGATGGGTCTGGCCTACATGGGAGGCTCCGTGTTCACCAACAACAGGACAGCAGACAGCGACTTCACCAGGGAGCAGGAGGACGCCTGCGGTTGGTCACTGCTCCCGCACACTGTTATACTGTAATAGTGTAGTATAGTCTACTGCTGTACAATGTCAAATAGCATTGTAGAACACATTATGTATTAAGAAGATGTATTACTGGTCACTTTAAAAAGTCATTTGACAAAGTTTTATTTTCCTGACCTCATCAATAGCTGGAAAAAAAAGCTGCTTACTGGCTGCTAACTGCATACTATGAACGACCTTTGCAGCGCCGGTAATTGTGGATTCCTTATAATAGAGGTCCCTTTTCATCAGCGGCGTACTTTACTTTTGTTTACTCTCTGCAAACGATGTCTGCAATACAGGCAAATCAGACCCCTGAAATCTAAATTGTGGAAGCTTGCATTGCAAGCAACTGTCTGCTATGACGAGTTAAAGAATTAATAGTGAATCACAGATATTGATGAATACACGTCTGAAATTAAACGGTTGTTGTTTGTCTTGCAGTGGTGAACGAGCTGGTTTCTCACCTTCCCCTCCAGATGCTTCTGTACTTCAACATGTTTTATTTTCCCTGTTGGTGGGTTTCTGCCGTTTTCATGCTGGAAGTAAAGGTGAGTTGGTAGGGAAGCAATATCAAATCATAAAACAAACAAACTGATAAATCCTTTTAAAAAGAGGGAGTCGCTGAGCTCGCTGGCAAAATGCAAATATTTTCATATCTTTTAGATCCCTCAATTTTAGATTTCTGATGATTTATTTGTGTGAGTGAATAGATGAGATAGAAGAAAGCCTTCTGCAGGATGAGGTAGACATTGCCTGTGGTAACAAATAAGCAGTAAGACAAGAAGGTAGTATGAATGATGCATTTGACAACAAAATCAAAATCAAATAACTAGAGCAAAAAACACAACAGTACAAAACAATGCATCCAATTTACGAGACATTTTGGTGACTATAAGCAGGAGGTGCAGCATGCTGGTGCAGTAACTTCTGGGTTCACACTGACTTATTATACAGCAAACGGGAAGCGTACAAAATCCGACCTCAAGGATTGATCGGTAGCTCATTCATAGGACAGTCATGTTGCATCCTTAGTGTCGCATGGACAAACGTAGTCAAATCAAAAGACGGTTTAGCGCCAGCTTATTGAGCTTATTGTGTCGTAAAAGTGTGACAACCTCCTCTTTTAACCCTCTTTGGATCAAACCAGGGTAAAGTATTCCTAGGTGCGTTTGTCTGCGCAGTGAAGTCCTGTGAACTGCAAGTAAAAAAAAGAAAAAAAAAGAAAAGATGTGTTCGTACCGCAAGGCAAAGCTCTCTTATCTACCGGGCAATCTTGGTTCCTACCCTCACCTATGGTGTGGACTGGGTCATGACCGAAAGAATTAGATCGCGGGTACAAGCGGCCGAAATGGGTTTCCTCAGGAGGGTGGCTGGCGTCTCCCTCAGAGATAGGGTGAGAAGTTCGGTCATCCGTGAGGGACTCGGAGTAGAGCCGCTGCTCCTTTGCGTGGAAAGGAGCCAGTCGAGGTGGTTCGGGCATCTGGTGAGGATGCCACCTGGGCGCCTCCCTAGGGAGGTGTTCCAGGCACGACCAGCTGGGAGGAGACCCCGAGGGAGGCCCAGGACCAGGTGGAGGGACTATATCTCCAAACTGGTCCTGGGAGCGCCTCGGGATCCCCCCAGTCAGAGCTGGCTGATGTGGCCCGGGAAAGGGAAGTTTGGGGGTCCCCTGCTGGAGCTGTTGCCCCCGCGACCCGATCCCGGATAAGCGGACGAAGATGAATGAATGAATGAATGAATGTTCGTACCTGACATCCCCTGCTGTGCTTTATTTCCAGTTTCATTATCTTCCCGGGTACTACCAGGCTCTGCTCATCACCGGGACGATCCTCCTCACAGTCATCGAAGTGGTCCGACTCTATCTGGGCTACATTGGCAACCTCGAAGAAAAGGTAATTCAAACCAACGTCCTCCGTGAACCACGGCTCAAAGCTCTTTTGTGGACTTGTCTCCTGGAAGTGTGGCTGCTTAAGTATTCTGCCTGCGAGTGTAAACAATCAGCCCTTGGCAACAACTGTCCATTGAGTTTCTGTGTGTGTGTGTGTGTGTGTGTGTGTGTGTGTGTGCTTTCATGTGGATATAACCGAAGCACTCGATGCCTGACTGCTCTACTGTATCTTTGCATCACCTCCATGCACCGACCCCAAAAATGCCCCCCCCCCCCCCCCCTCCTTCCTCGCTCCCTGTCATCAGGTGCCAGAGCTGGCAGCCTTCTGGCTCCTGTCTTTCATGTTCCAGCTGCCAGTGCTGCTGTTCTTCCTGACCGACGAGGGAATTATCATCCTGCCTCTGGAGAGAGCTGTCCACTCCCTCTACCTCCTCTTCCTGCTCGCCCAGATCCTGGCCTCCTTCCTGGCGCTCAGGACCATGACCCGAAAGCTCACCTTGCTCTTCCACCTGCGCCAGTTTGGCAAGGTGGAGAGCTTCCACCACGCAGGGATGAGCCCCGCCTACGGGCTGCCCTACCGCCGCAGTGTGCTGCCCATGTCCCTCACCCATGATATGTACCATTAAAGTAAAAAAAGATGTTTTTATTTAACGACACACTTTCAGGTATTTTCATTTTTTTGTTTAACTCTCTGGGTGTGTTTCCATCTACCTGTTTTGATTTTCAATTTGCACATAAAAAAAATCCTAAATGGAAATGCCGAAAATTTAAAAAATTTGAATCTATATCTTATATATCTAACTGACTGGTGTCCCTTTAATAGTTTTGTTCTACATTATGAAATACAGTGCATCTGTAAATACCTCTATTGTGAATTTTGAAGCTTTTACGAGTCTTAAAAAAGGTGGTTACTAACGAGCGGCTGAACGCTTATGCGACTTTTGTGTAGTTCGCTTATAGCCTAACGTTAGCATCTTACTTCTGCCGATTGCATTCAGGCTTCAAACATTTTATCTGGCTAAAAAAAACGCAACAAAACGGGCTTCTGGAATAATCTAAATTCCAATGGAAAACTCCCATCTGTACTTTGTTGAGTGTGATGCTAACATTCCAGGATTGGCCTACAGAAATAGTCATCCATGCAACATTCTATTATTCATTGGTTTTCTGGTTGGAGAATTGGCGCCTCCTGCTGTTTGTTACTTGGAATTGTGAACACTTGTATAAAACTTGGTTGTGTCAATCTATATATGTCACAGCATTGCATTCTGGTCCTTTAAAAGCCACTGATGTGCCATGTCTTCTGTATGACTTCTGACCGCTGGTGTTAAATGAGGTGACTGTGGCTAAGTGGAGAGCAGGGCTGCCTTTCAATGAGAGGGTCACAGGTTCAATCCCCTGCTCTGCTAGTGTTCATGTCAGTGTGTCCTTCAGCAAGACACTTAACCCCAGAATTGCTCCAGTAGCTGCGTCTACGGTGTGTAGATAGATACTGAATTGTAAGTAGCTTTGGATAAAAGCGTCTGCTAAAATGACTGTAATGTAAAATGATGTCTCTGGACACAATTTGAATGCTGTTGATATTTTAAAAAAAAGATGAAAAACACCATTTCAGCCTCTAAATGACGCCATGTCAGCCACACTGTCATGAAGCGACATGGAAACACAGCAAAACACACCATGGAACAACAAAAGGGCCTCAGAAATACAAGGCAGCACATCGCCTGTAGCTGCTTTCATAATAAAAAAAAAAGTGTTCATTTTTCTCTTTTCTTTAATGATGATGGAGTCTGAAGTGTTTTCTTTTTTTTCCAAAGCTAGATTCAATTATTTTACCCCTGAGACAAGATTAGCAGGAACATAGAACAACCTGTTCTCTTGTATCTGGAAGGAACAATGTGAGACTTACTGTAAAGACCTATTTTGAAGGGGTCCCTTCAGTACATAGTATTACCATTACAGTCTGATGAGTGGGATGCTGGAATACAATGTATTTCTGGCCTGTAAAGTGACACAGATTGACACAGACTGCAGCAGAATAGTGTTAAATATTTACGACCACACAGTGGCAGTCAGCGACCAGAGGAGGGATGTGGAGCGGCGGTGCTGCAAAGTCCAAAAAGAACAGATTATCATGCTACACATGTGCTGATCCATGGAAACCCCCTCTGGCAGTAGAATAAAGGTTATGCCTGTCCACACATGAATATGATGATGTATCATTTGATAATCTGTAACTCCAGGTCAACACGGAAATCGATTTTTCATATCTCGTTGTCTACGCCTCTCTTTCCTCCTGCTTTGGATGGAAACACTGCAGATGTCACACTTGTTTTCACAGCAAGCTTTCCAGCTACTGCTTGGTGCTCTATTGTTTCTTCGCTGGTGAGACATTATTTGGAGAGCGGCGCGCTAAGTATAGTCAACAAGCTGGTTAGGGAAGAGCCACAGTTACCCTTCTCTTACTCCGCATTCAGGATACAACAAGCTGCAGTGGCTGCTGCACTGTTCATTGAGAACAGAAACACACTCAGAGTGGAGGACGTAACACGCTGGACACTTTGTCTGGAAGTGGTTGCTCAAAAGATACCCTAAAGAAACCTATTTACCTTCCTGATATCTATGTATCGGTTATCCTTACAGTTAATAGCTGAACAATGAAAGGGTTGAAACCAGGTGAAGCCAATGCAAAACTGCCTGAAACTTCCATTCTCTCTAACGGCCATCAGGGGAGGAATCATCTGGTTGTAAATAGAAGTTTGATTGTATAGAAGTCTATGGACAAATCCCAATGTCCCCCCCCCCCCTTTACGGACTCACGGACGTTGAGGCGCGCTCCCGCAAAGTCCGTGAGGGTTTAGGGATGTCCCACTTTTTGAGCCCTTTATGAACCCTTTCCTTCCCTTAGCCTAAGGGAATTACCCACAAGTCATAGCAACCTGACGTTAAACACGGGGTAACCAGTGGACGCCTGGAGACGTTAAAAAAAAAAAAGGTAAACAAAGAGGACGGCTCACGTGTGTTCAGCCTGTCTTATTGTATTTACACAGAAACATTAAAGGTTATAGATGGAACAAGAAATAAACTTGAAATCAGAGGATATTTATTAATTTATTCATCAAATATTTGATTTGACAAAAACGAGTACATAGATGATATGAAGTGCCCTCATCTTGTGAGGAAAGAGCCTGAAGACGTTCAAATCAGGGAGTATAAAATAAATACACACAATTATACATCTTATTTTTTGTCGTTTTCATGGTAACGTGATATGTTGCAGCAAAGTGCTGTCCCATTCATATTTACACCATTTCGAGCCCTCAGTGTCTCACACTCTCACACTCAACCACTTACCAGGTGACGTCAATTAAGTCCTTGAGGGTTCAGGGCTCAGGGTTTAGGGGGGACATTGGGATCTGGCCAACGAGAACATTATTGACGTTCATCTAATAAATTACAGTGTCATGGTATGTTTTAGGGTGTGGCTACTTTTGTGATCGACAGATTCAACGGTCTGGGAGTTCTCCATGTTTTCATCTTAGAACATTAAACCCCTTTCAGTTCATGATAGTTGTGATAAATTGGGCACCAAACGACATGAGAACACGTTACCCCTTAACCCCAATTAATAACGCTCCACATGTCTCCAAATTTTAGCACAAATATATAATGAAAGAGACGATGAGCAGTCGACTCAGTGTTTATTAGCGTCATACATTAATCTCCTCAGGTTGCACATGTTTGAGTCTTCAAAATAAATCATGCAGATACACACCAAACATATATATTTACACATAAATGTGTGCCCCTACACACACACACATCACTTACATATTGTTTAACTGGGAATTTAACAATATGTATAAAGGACTTCGACAGAAGTCTACTTCTACTATAACCTTTGTTTGCAGTTATGATAAATGGTATTCATGAATATTGTTCAGGTATATCTGAAAGTTGTCATATCTTCATTTAGCATTAGGCCCTGTGGTGATTCCTCCTCTTTGATATTTCCCCCTCATAGTTAATCACCTGATTCTGTTCACCTGCCTGACCAGCTGCACCTTGTCCCTCATTAGCTCTTCCCAGGTTATATATAGAGGGCGGATTTCAGCCCCAGCAGTCTGTTTGTTGTCTGTCGGTGTACCTGTGTTTCCTGCTCAGGCCACGTATCATGCGTAGACTCTAATAATCACCAACATCAAAGAAAGATGCTGGGTTTTGGTGCAACCTTCGCAGTGGTTTCTCCAACACTGAGAA
Organism: Cebidichthys violaceus; assembly: GCF_023349555.1. Taxonomy (NCBI): domain Eukaryota; kingdom Metazoa; phylum Chordata; class Actinopteri; order Perciformes; family Stichaeidae; genus Cebidichthys; species Cebidichthys violaceus. The sequence goes on from NW_027176565.1 coordinate 9,851, forward strand.
AATGCTGCTGTTTCAGATTTCAAAGATTACTTTCCAAGGAAAATGTGATTCACACGACAGGAAAGCGAGTCAATCGACAATATTGTTTCGACTGGTCTTTGGGTGCAAACGGAGCCTAAGCTTTCCCATCATGCCTGACGCTGAGACGAGTGCGCAGCTCGGGGGAGAAGTCACTTTCAACATGTTTGTCCTCTTCAGCAAAGCCAAAGAGAAAACAAACAGTGTGCAGACAGACGCCGGCAAAAAAAAAAAAAAAAAAAAATGAGGCGATTGTGAGAAAGCTGCAGGGATCAGAGCGGCGATCCTCTTCTTCTCATTAGTTGGCAGTAATTATACTAAGGAATCCTAATTAATCTTATTGTCATCTACTGATTTGCTTTAAATGCTACTCGGAACATTGCTCGATATTCTGCCTCTTCCCTCCTCAGACTCGAGTTTCTTCATGGTCCAATAAAAATACGTTGAACGTGTATAAGAAGAGAAATAGCGGCCACGATGTCCGAGCTTCTATCTCAAAGTGACAAGTCTGTGTTCAAGCATTTTTGCCTTCACGCTGTATGTCCACAAGGATGCTGTGACCCATTGAGCTTCTCCTGCGTCCGGTTTTAATTAAGTATGGACTCCTATTAGCTGTTGGAGAGGAAGAAGATTAACCAGCTGGTGGTGGGAAATGGAATAGGAATTCCCAACTGAAGGCACAGTGGTCACATCTGAAGCGCCTTTTTTTTTTTTTTTTTTCTTCCGCCTCATCAAATTGCCTTTCTTTGGTGGAGTGTGGTGAATAATAGTCTCCTGTAGTCTGGGGACATAATGTTCTCTATCTCGCTAAACATATTGTTTCCCTCAACGCTTTTTTTTTTTTTTCTTTTTTTCTTAGCATCCTTTTGAAAATGTGCAACTTCGGATCAAGTTTTCTCCTTCACGTCTTTTTTTTTTTTTTTCTTTTCTACAATACAGCAACGTCTCGTCTGCTGGGCTTCATCACCTTTAATTATGATTGGGTGCAGGCAGCTCAGAGGTAATCATAGAACGCGACTAGACGAGGCCGTGCTCGGCGCCGGCAGGAAGGAGGAAATATCAAAAGGCATCGCAGCGACATCCTCGTCGCTCATTTCGATAATCCCTCACGGTGGAGAGCTCGCCGGTCCTGCCAAGAGCCTGGAAATGTTCCCGTCCCCCCTTTTAATCCCATGTGGTGAAGAGCTGTAACCCTCAAACACTATTGTAGTTCAGCTTCATTCATAAAACGGGATAAGTTGCTCCACGGACTGGTTCACTCATGAAAACATTTCTCACTCGAAAAGAATACGAATGGGGCCACCAGATGCTCAAACCCGCTCAATCATCTCCCAGGAAAGTGTTTTTGTTAAACCAAAATCAAGCAATACGGGACGACCCCAAACTCCTTGTTGGCAAATCCCAAGTTATATGGAGAGAGTGTTTGAATAACATCTGCGGAAATATGTGTTTGACCAATGATATCCTTTTTTTCCCCCAAGTGATGTCATACCTCAATGTATAGCTCAAGGTGCCAGAAAGGGGACACGTCTTATAAAGTTGGTTTCACGTCGCCCAATATTTTACAAGAAATACCTCAACAACCAAGTGAAGGAGATTATATATGTATGTATATTTTATATGGCTTGAGATTGCCCAAAAGCTGGAACACGATGAGGGTTGTAATGTAGCTAATGTGCTCTTGCTAACGTTACTTGTTGGTCACAGAACAGAAACTCGGTGCCAAAGACCACCGTTGTTATTGAAACGATTTTAAAAACACATCAGAGAGCGACATGGTTGAAGCTAAAAAATCCCCCCAAAAAGTGCTCTTATTTACTCCAGTTTGCTAAAAGCAACAGTGCCCAGCTGTTATTTCTACCTTTTTTTTTAACACGATGGATTCGTGAGCTGCTTTTTGTGAAGCTTAGTTTTACAGCAGGATCAAATGGGCTTAAACCTGTTTTATCCTTTAACTCCATGCAGAAAAAACGCTTTTCTTTCTTTCATTGCTGTGATTTATATTCTATTCACCTTTTTTTTTTTTTTTTTTTTATTGCATCAAGGTAGAAATATCAGACGAATATCTCACAACTTGGGAAAAGTCAAACTATCTGCTTAGGCGCTTATTTCTTTGGTTTCTTGAAACGTTTCGTCAACCCACTCTCGTGGGTAATGCTGTGTTGTAGCCCAGGTCTGTTGCTATGGCGCCAGGGAGTGGCCATAGGGACAAAATGCATATCAAGGCCACAATTTACTAATTTGTACGCACAACATCAAATTACCTCAAACGGATTAAATCAATCCCATGTATTAATTCGTGGGCACAAATGAAATAATTAAATAATTTTGGTGCACAAGGCCAAGTCATTCATTCATTCGTGTTATCACGTTGATAAGACTTGCTTTGAAAAGTTATTGTTGGTAAAAGGCGATTATTGAGGCGGTGTGACCGTGACGTCGTCCCGCAGTCTAGGTAGGTCCGCCACAGTTTGATAACGAACCAGAAATATCTATACGCTCCTAAACGGACAGAGTCCGCACAGTCTTGCCTCTTGGGTGCTCTTCCTGACGCCGGCTGGCCCCTCATCAGGCGTGTTTTCTCCCGGGGTGGCGTGCGTTACGACTGGCTCTGGGTTGGCTCAGAATGACCACAGTTGAAGGCGGCTCGCCCCGGACTTCGGCGCTTCCCAGGGCCTGCTGGTCCCTCTTTCTCTGCAGTAATGGAGAAGAAGGGCCCCAGAGCGATGGTCCTCAGTACTTCAGGGGTCTACGGCGATGATGTTTACAGGAGCATAACGTTCTTTAGAGCTCTTCATTTTTGCCTTCATAGTTGGTCAATGGGAAGGCCCTGGGAAAACATCAAGGTTAGCGGTGGACGTACTGTACGGTATGTAGCCGAATTGAAGCACTGAACTTCATGCTTGGAGAAATGCTGATCTTTATCGATGGCTTTCAGTTTATTCACGTATTGCATACCAATTAACCAAAGCGTGGCAGCAATATAATTTAATTGAGGCCAGCTCGTATATCTCTATGAGCATTCTCGTACACTGTACGTCAGAACGTTGGCAGAAGTTCCGAGGGATTTCAACTCATCCATTTCATTTTATTGTTGTGTATAATTTATCATGATGTTTTAATTGTCCAAACAAACTACAGGTGAAAAATATGGTTATTGCATTTGTGGGTGAACCGGTCCTTTTTTTTTTTTTTTTTTTTTTTTGCTGCGCCAGTAACGAAACTCATTAAACCGGTCGCACATTTACACCTGACCCACGTCAACAGTTTCCATTGGCAACTGAAGGGAAAGACTTCGGAGAACATCCTGTGAGCCTCCCGCCAAATCCTCTGAGACATGGTTCAATTTGTCTTACTCTCTTCCCCATATATGGCTGATAGAAAATGACCTGGCATCTGAAAGGAAATGGCAAATATGGTAGTTGATGGGAACATACGTATGGCCCAATTATTTGACGCCATTCCTATGATCCAAGCGAAGCGCCTCTTTTAAGGGTACGTAATATATATATATATTGGCCAATTGCTGCCTCAAATTGAAATCTCATTCATAAAGCACTTATATTTTCTCCCCATTTCACAGCCAGCAGGCTCTGTAGGAAATGTGACATCATACTGGCAGGCAGGGAATATTGAAATTTGGTGTCTGGATATTTTCAATTTGGGTCTGATTACCTGGGTGAGGGGGGGAATGGCAGAGCGATTCACTTCTCCCGATGGGTTTAAAATGGCCACTCACCATACAGCTCAGATCAATATTTTATCAAGGAGCGACTGTATTAAATCTGAAGACCTTGATGACACAGGAGAATGTACTGGCTTCAGAGCAAACCACATTAAGGCTGTTCTATTCAGTCTGTGATTGTTTTTTTTGTTTTTTTCTTCTATGATTTGAGAGGCTTTTGAATGGAGCCATTTGCATGTTACCTGCAGTTTGCTCTCTACAGGACAGGGAGGTTTGTTATGTTCTGTCTGACAAACTGGAGACGCTACGTAAATGTTGACCTGAAAGCACAACATGTTAATAATCCCTGCACTTTTCCCCATTTATCTGTAATATGCATTATACAATATAGGATTGCGATGCATCAACATCGGCCTTAAACCAAACATACATTGGGGAAAAAAACCCTGATCCGAGCTCCAAGGTTCTTTTGTGACACAAAGGTCAGTTAAGTTTTACATTTGAAAGCTTGTTTTATTACTTTGTTCAAGTCCAATTTAATGATATATCTCGAAACTAACAAATTGGCCTCAGAGGGCTTTACAATCTGTAGAGCGTATGACATTGTCTAACAATAGACAGTTTGGATGAGGAAAAACTAAGGGAGAACACAGACAAAACAAAGTCTTTAATGAGAGGAAAAAAAAGGAGACAATACATACCATATCTCAAGAGTCAGGCGGACATAACCGTTCACAGTACGGAGAGAAAAGACTCGTTATCACAGTACAGTTTTCTTCACAGTCGTGTCAATTTTGCAACTTTATCTCATCCCCCCCATTCTTCAAATTTTCCGCTTGGGCAGAAGCAGCCTTTTGCATATCTCCGGCAAACCGAATATCGTTTTAGTGGACGAGAGCAGGATGGAAAAATGGCGGCGAATAAGAGTGAAGAGTTCATCCCCAGCAACTGAATTTACAACAGGATGTTCCGTAGCTCGCTCACACAAGGAGGACGCCGTTTGAGTTTGCAATAGTATATTAAGAGATGGTAAATGGACTCGCATTCATAGCTAACCTTTCTAGTTTTTCCGACCACTCCAAGCGCTGAATGCACGCACACTACTGTCAACGTTCACCCATTCTCACACACACACACACACACACACACACACACACACACACACACACACACACACACACACACACACACACACACACACACACACACACACACACATTCACACGCTGTTGTGCAGAGGCTGCCATGCTATAGGTTCCACCTGGTCACCAGGATCTAAACTAACCATTCACATCCACCAATAGCAAAGCCTCCGGGTGCAATTTGGGATTCAGTATGTTTCTCGACATGCGGACGAGAGGACCAGGGGATTGAACCACCGATCACCGATTTTATAGTTGCATCCGTTACTCGAATAACTGCAGAAAATCTAGATGCAAAATAACTCTATTTCATATATTCCATCACCATAGAAACATATTGTTTTGTTTCGTTGTGCCGTCCTGCCATTCCTTTTGGACTATTTCTTTGTTTTTCCTGTGCCGTCCTGAAGGTTTTGTCCGTCTGCTTTATTCTATGTGAATGCATGTGGTTGAGACACCCGTTTTAAAAAAATTGTAAAAACAATGGCCTTCAGGTTGAGGCAACCAAAGCGCACTCTAACCACTCTGAGGAGACGGAGCGGGTGAATGAGCGAAAGTTAATTGCGCGTCATATAAATCATTAAAATGTTTGGCTAAGCTAACTGGGTGACATTTTTTTTTGCTAACTTCTAATATTAGCCATAGACAACGTTTTCTACTTCAACATCTAATAATGACACGGATGGGCTTAGATTAAAGTTAATTGAAATCCCAGTGCGTCTCATACAGACGCTAAAGGGTGCCTTTTTGCTTCGGTATCAAAACGCTGAGGCCCATCTGTCGACTTATGACTCCCTGAGATCGAGACCAGGATGCAATTTTTATATGATCTTTCAAAGTCTGGCCAGACATCCAGCACTATAAAAGCTGTAAACTATTATAGATCAAATTTAACTACACCATACAAGCCATCCATCTCCCTGTCAAATCCTTTGTCCTTGGTGAATTCTACGAGGAGTTATTAACACTTACTGAGTGAGAGTGGGAAACATTCCTATCTGAACTACAGCCAATAGGCCTAAAATAATAGAGTAGAGTAGATGTTTTAACTATAATGGATATAAGGCCTGTGACCCTGCAGTTAAAGAACAATTAAAACTGTGTTTTACAAGTTGCAGAAGGGAATTTCATGAAGCGAAAAAAAATAAATAATGAGAAAAGCGTGCCATATTCCATGTTTAGTGAAACCCAGCGGAGCCTAGAAGAAATTCTGATATTTGTCATGGTCGTTTGCAGCACAACTGACGAATGAAAAGCAAAATACTTGAATCTGGGACCCAAGTATTTCATCCATGGAAACCTGTTCTTTGGTCGCTTTATGTTCATAAAATGGTTTAGACGGCAACTCTGACCCACGGTGAGCATAGCTCAACCTATCGCACACCGATGACCGAAACATCGTGCTTGAGCAGGTGTGAATTGGTTTAGCCCTTAATAGTATCTGATGGTCCAAGGGTCTTGCATTGAGTGAGCAGGTGGGGGTTAACCATCTCTCTCAAGGACACTCCAGTCTGACGCTTGATGGATCTATACAGCAACCTTCTGTTGCAAGGACTGAGCACATGATCCATCTTTCTTTCATCACCTCGATGTATCGAAGTCCTGCTTCAGGCAGGCCCTTGGCAAAGACAGTAAGGCCTGCGTTGGAGAGACATGACTATGGCGACGTGTTTTTCTCATGCAGTTTTCTCTACGGTGGCCCAGAGAGCTCAAACGCGCGCTGCAAATGAAGAAATGTCTTCACCAAACAATCAATTTGCCGTTAACGGCAAAGGCTTGGGACATTCGGAGAAGAGAGGGTTCTGAAAAAGAAGCAAAAACTATCAAGGATGCCATAAAGCAGCCTGATGCTTTAAAGGAAGATCAAAAATCTTAAATGTGTCATAAGAAATATGTTAGCGTTATGAAGTACAGGTATACTGATATGGCATCTAACTTGTAAAACAAACTCAGTATTTGTGTTGTTTGAAAGATAAAAAAATAATTTTTCATTGATTTATTTTTCATCTCATTGTGATGTTCTGAAACCTCCATATTGCATATTCAGTATGAACTTAGAAGTCCAAATCTCCTGCCATTTGTGTCTTTTTGATTTTTCTCAAAATACATATTTTGATGAAATGACCATGGATATAACTACTAAGGCTCATTTGGGCCCTTATATTTAATGCTCCACATCCAAGCTGGCAGGAAGCAGTCGCAGGCCTGCCAGCCGTTTGATTCAGACGGGACTCTGATATCCGTTTGAGGTGTGTTCTGACAAAAGTATTAAAACCGTTTGGTCTCTGAGATTCCAGCTGGATAAGAGGAGTCACGCTAATTGTGTGCAAATACAAAAAATACAAAATTGTAATACATTTTGCCATAATGATATGACTCACCAAGCCGTACTCTCACATGAAGCTAAATTATCTGCATGTTCTGCTGTGTTGGGTGTTTGTGTCGGGGTGGGGGGGGGGGGGGGCAGGAACAGCAGGAGCGATAGCCACTGAGCTTCTGAGAATTCTCCACAGGCGCTTGTGGGAAAACATGTTTTAGCTAATCGGCTGATCGAACTGCCTCCAAGCTGATAAACAGTTGAGGGAAAACCCGGCGGAGTAGTGATGCCAGGATTTTGAAGACAACAAAAAAAACCAACCCAATAAGTATTTTGCAGCCTGAGAATTATGTCCACCAGGAGGATCATGCAGTCGCTCACATGTGTAAGTGCGTTCCAAGCAAACATGCATTATAATTTGGGTGGACCGTTTTTATCGCTGCGTGCTCACAGACCTCTCGTGACCTCGCACTTTCTCAAAAATACATTTTTTTTTATTGCCTGTTCTACGCCGGCATCGACTGCTGACGGACTCCTCGTCCACCACTCTTTACCCAGGGGCCACCAGTGATAACACAGCTGAGTGCGTTTCCGACTCCCCCCCCCCCCCCATCCACTACTCTGTGCCTGGAGAGACAATGGGAAGAGAAAACGGTTTGCAGTATGTTTGGGTAACACACACACACACACACACACACACACACACACACACACACACACACACACACACACACACACACACACACACACACACACACACACACACACACACACACACTGCTGTACGTCGCTGCAACTCAGGCGCTGCTTTGCAGGCAGACAGCTTCACTTTTGCATGACGTCTTATACAGGCCACTAGTGTCTAGAAGGGGGGGGCGGGGGGGTAGGCCAGTTGTGGGTTGTTTTCATTCAATCATACAGAGATTAAAATTCATGGGCAGAAGTTTTTTTTTTTGTTTTTTTTTAATATAAAATATTTATTCAAGCTGTATAGATTCCAAATATTAATGGTTTGTTTATGTGCTCTACCTCAGTCTGAAATCAAGCCACTTGTATTCTGACCACGGAAAATGTCTGAGGAAAAAAAAAAAACCTAACGTATTGATATTCACTGGCTATTAACCGCTTTAAAGCCTCCAGTTAATGCACCCTAACCATCTCATGCATATTCTTAATGCTCTGCCTAGTGCTTTCTAGCCCGGGGGCCACTGGTAGGCTCCTGGGGAGAGAGCGTCTTCAATTCAATTAAAACTGGAAGTTCGGCGACTCCTGATCCAATCAAGCTCTTGGCTGGGGTCCATGACCATGACATGAATGATAATGCCACCGGAGACAATTGCAGGGACGGACAGAAACACGAGACGCCGGTGTCTGGCAGGCAGTGGTGGAGATTTTAAATAACTGAGATGGGTTATAAAAACGGTGAAACCACTCGTATTTATAAGTCATTGCGGCGTGATTGCCAGATGTCTAGAGACTGTAATGATGTTTCAGTTTGAATAGAATTTAGCTTTTTTTAAAAAAAGCTAAACGTCCTAATGGTGCACTGAGTGCTGCACTGCTCCAAAAGGCAGATGGAGAAAAGAACCGCAACACAATAGAATGTGAGCATAAATGTGACGAAGTGTTTGTATTTTATTGTGTGAATAATGATATTTAAAAGGCACAACAATGACAGAAAATATCAATCGCTGATCAATGCGGTCTCTATCGATGTGGTGTGTGACTGCTAGCTGGGTTGTTGTTGTTATTCAGAACTATGGTTGCTGTTATGGATCGAGTTAGGTCTGATAGGACGGACGACGGATAATCCTCTGTGGGCAAGGTACTTTATTTCTGGGGTTAGAGTCCAGCAAATATCTTGATCAAGACTTTTTTTTTTTTCGTCGTCCGCTGCTCATTGTTTACGGTCCGATTAGCAAATTGAAACTCAGTTTGAGAGACAACGTCTAAGACCGGACTGTCACAAGCAGCCACTGAACTTGCTGATTCTAAACCAGTAAAACTGTAAATCATTGTCAGACGATGGCTGACGGCGGTTTACCTTCAACCAAAGATAACATTGTCACGTGATGCTGAACCAGAGATATCATTGTTTTTTTTTATTGTATTTCGCGCAATCTTCTTTCTTATCAAAGCCTAAATTACCCACAATGCAACCATGTAAACTGGAGATTTGGGTGTGTTATGAGATAAGCCTTTACAGTATGCCTACCATGTACATGTATAAAGAGACCTGGATGCAGCTTTGGAGGCGGAGCCCCGTTCATACCTATGAAAGTTGCTTAGTGCCATTAGAACAAAAAAAGTTTGAACTGCAAGTATGAAATTACCCGGATCCTCTGCATCTGTGGAAGCCTGTAGACCAAGCCCATTATTCACATTTAATCAATACAGGTGTCTACACCAGCCATACAATGATTTCTCTCACATTTTACATGCATAACTGTGACCCAAGTGTCTTTTTAGCCTTCAAATAACTTCCTTCCATGAAAGCGATTTCAGAGTGAAACAGACATAAAAGGTCTACAAAATGCGTTTGAAGGATAAGCACGATGTGAGGCTGTGCATCAGCAGCAAAAACAGGTTTAAAAAGGGTAAAGACAGGAGCTGAAGCCTACAGATCACAGTGGGACAGTGAGCCGCCACATCGCCTGGCGTTTTAAAGTGGTGCAAAAAACCATTTCAATGAATTCCAATTGACCCTGACAAATGTATATGGAGTTGGCTAACCACTCTCAACTCACTTCCAGCACAATCACTTTGCTTCCTCACATGGAGTTGTCTGATCAACAAAGCAGTTCCAGCCATATTGCAAAAAAACAAAAAAGAAAGTGGATGCCGCTGGATGTTTTAGGAGTGGTGTGGTGTCACTGTTTGAGAGAGGAGCTCACTGTTCAAATACGAATGCGGTAAATACCTGAGGTTGTGCAGTCACCCTAGTGCATTTAGACTGTGCGGAGGAAGCACGCAGCACAAAGCCTTGTGTTTTCTCGTCGCTCTCTAATCTTGTGGCTTGTGCGACCGCCTCCTGCAGCACCGCAGCACAGAGCCTCTGAATCTGCAGCTGTGGGATATTAAACATCCCTGCAGAGGAACCTGACTGAGTTGATGGCTGCAGGCAGACAGAGGGTCACGTCTCTCTGAAATGTTAAGATCCAGTCTCCCTGTTTTTTTTTTTTTTTTTACCAACTGCTCATGAAACTGACGAACCGTGGCCTTTCGCTTGCTGTGACCTTAAGCTTTCAATTAAGAGCTTTGTAAAAAGGTGAAATGATCAGGCATTTATTTTTTTTTTTTTTCAAACTGGAATCTCATTAGGTACAAGAGCACCTTTCAGTCTTTACTGGGAACGGAGCGTTGCAGAACTTCTTGAACAAGCACTATAGGGTTTTACTTTTGGTAAAATCACGGACCTTGTCACAGACCACTTGCTGAAAACAAATCTATTTTTGGACCTCACAGTAACCACGGTAAAGAATATACAAATAAAAACCTTTTTTTTCCAGGTACATAAACTCTTTTCGCTTCATTTTTGTAGATATTTACATAATTCCAGTTTGTTAAGGCCCCTACGTAAGGTACACCACACAGGTGTTTTCACTTATTTGGGCTGATTAGACCTCTTCTCGTGGTCTGTGTGGGCGTGTACAGGCTGTTCTTGATTGACATTTTCCCTCTCTGGCATGTTAATTTGTCCTTTTTTTATTGCTTTTTTTTTTTTTTTTAAGCCGGAGGCACACTACGTAAAATATCGTCTACGAGGTCTTAATTTTCTCTTGCCAAGAAGGTCTCTTTGGTTGTTTCATCAATATGTCCTTGCTTGTTTACTGAATGACTTTCAAAAAAGACGTCATTTTCCAAATTTCATTACAATGTTGAAGCTAAAAACTCGTACAAAGTCAAACAAAATATTTCACAACTGCAGCGAAACAGAACCGAAATATGACTGTGGTCCCTCCTACAGAGGAATACACACAGAACACTGCCCTTTTGCATCACTATCAAGTATTTTTTGGGAAATATATTCAATATTCAAAACACTTGCTTATGTCATTAAAGACGTAAAGGGTAACAAGCTTTTTGAGCCCATCAGCGTTGGTAGTCCCTAACAATTACAGGACATGCTGATTGGTTGGGAGTGCTCTTAGTCGTCACCTTTTTAAAAGAGACAAGAAAAGTGTTAATTGGACTTGGTCTTTTGTTCCTCTTGCCTCCTGACCTCTCAGTCACCACACTGCTCAGAAGAGTGTGTGAAGCAACGCTAATGCAAATCCCTTCACTGAAGCTCTGTCACATCAGCTGAAAAACAAAAACGCCAAAGCTCTTCCTCCTGTCACAAAAGAGCGAACATAAAATAGATAAAAAAAAATGTAAATAAATAACCACTAATAAGAGGAAAAAGACCAGCGAGTATCAAGCCCAGTGCTGATGGCGTCACATAGGCTCCCGGATCCTCACTGGCTTAAGCAAACTGGCCTTGACCTAGGGGTCAACTTCAATGACATCTTGTCCGGGCAGTTTTGATTTCCTGGAAGTCTGTTGATTACTCTCCATCTCCCGAGGTGTGACCGTGCTGGAAGGGGTGGGAGGGAGTGGCAGCCTGAACCAGACGGACATGATTCATGATTTCGTGGCTGGAGATGAGCTGCTTGGAAGTCTATTGGAACTTGTTTGTCAGCATGCAGCTTTAGTTGAATTGTTATAAGGCTGACGTTCCTGTGTTTCTTATAATCTCCTTGGCTTTCATTTTGCGTAAAATGGTCAAAGAATAATCAGAGAAAAGACTGCAGTCCTTGTTTTTTTTTGTCTCACAATGTCAAGCCTTTCTCAGTGAAAGTTAATGGTAACATTTCCATCGCCTAAAAAAAATGTCTTATTCAGCGTTCGGTTGAACTTAGCTCCTCCCTCTCGTGTCACTTCTGGTTTAAAAAAAACCCCCCAAAAAGGCAACCGCCAAAATGCCAAACTCGAGGCTTCAAAACCGTGGTCCACAAATAAATGCTTTTGGACGTCACACTAACGATGTCCACTTGTTACATGTATTCGTTGATCTTAACCCTTTCACTTGGACGAAGCAACAACCAAAAGAAATGGCAACATTCAGACCTGTCAATCATACCTCTCAACTCAACTTGCTCTTTTTTTTTGGTTTTCCATTAGAGAAAGTTGTGGATAGTACCAGGATAGTACAACCTTCCTCAAGGTTCCAAGCAAGAGAATCGTCAGTAGCCCCACACGGGCCACCCTGCACCGAAAAGTGGACATCAAGTAGACGCTGTTGTGTGTTCTATATTCTATATCTGCCTTTTTATAGTTTCTGACTAAAGATATTGAGTTTTGACCAAACATTTGGATTTATTGGAAAGAGATGTTTTCTTGTTTTTTTCCCCCCTCTTTACAGGGTCAGCCATGATTAGTTTTCCGATCAACAAAGCTTGTTCAGTCTGTATTTTTTTCCAGCATTGTGCTAAACAACTGCTACATTTTGTGGAATGTGGATGTTTTTTCTTTTCTCTTTAGAATTCTCTCAGTTCTCTCTCAGTCCAGCAGCTCTTTGTCCAAGAGGCTGAGAGACAAAACTTGGTGTAACATATTGCTAAAACAAATTTTGAGGGAGGTTGAGCAACAGCCACTGTACATTTTAGATGTGTAGAGCAAGCGCACACACACACATCCTTGTGTCTGTAGTATAGAGCAAGAAAAGTGGATCTAATTTCCAGAGCTGTGTATTCATTTGCGGCCCACAATAACTCGGGTCGATAATATTGATCACTCTGAACTTCCCCTAAATGGTTTTAGTTTTCTGCACCTCGTGTTCGCTATTAATTACCGTGGGTGGTACAATGTCTTTAAAAAAGCCGATTTTAAACTGTTCCATCTCAGCCCTCACTGAAATCTGAGAATGAAACAATAAATCATTCATGTGCTCAGATCTCCTGGTTTTCAGCTATGGAGGCTAAACGGGCTCGTCAGTAATAGATGAGAAATGTCTCCATTTTTCTGCTGCTTCTGTGAGAATCAGTCCCTTTTTTTTTTTTTTAATCACTCGCGCGCCGTGGGAAATCATCGCGCGGCCCGATGTCACCGTTAATGTCTCCGTTGAAATCTGACGCTGCAATATGCTCTGATGCAAATCTGGGTACTGCGGATATGGAGAGCTTGCTCCATGTGTCCATCAAAAAAACCAGCGTTCTTTATGCAGCCTGGGCAGCAAATTGATGGTGATTGGCAAATAACGCAGACGGTCCCTTGACAATTTACTTAGTTGGATAGTGCAAATGCATTTAGCACCTTTTTTTTATTGGGGAAATGATAATCATCTGTTGTGCTCAGATGGCCCAGGAGAGCGAGGAGGATTGGAAGAACTGGCTGAAACAAGAACTTGCAGCCTTTTTAATGGTTCACAGCAAAGCTCAATCTCCGATTTACTCTGCATGCACATTCACTATCTGCACATTATGCACCCGACTGGCACGCAATCAGCTATTTAACATTCAGTGGTTTCCCAGCATGAACACTGCTGTCCTCCCATGTGAACATTTGCTTATCCATGCATCGTATTATGGTTTTTTTGGGTTTTTTTTTTTTTTTATAGATTCAGAGATCTCCAGAACAAACTTTTATTTGCTCTCTAATTCGTTCCCCTCCACAAATACATTTGATCATCACTGGTACTGCAGCATGTCGGCTAAGCTCTAGTGCTTATTTAGGTACGGTAGAGAGGAAAACATGCTCAATTGCTCTTTGTGTTTGTGCCACCGTGACGAGATTAACAAACTTCCTCTAAGGGGTTGCGTAGCTCACGGGGTATGAACTTTTTGAAACATTATCATGTCCTCTCTCTCTGACCTCATTGGGCTTTATGTCTTTATCTGGGTTTCAAGAACCATGTCAAACTTTGGCTTGTTCTTTTTGAAGCGGCATCAAGAAAATTGGTATGCGTCCACGCCGGCGAAAGCAGGGGACACCGAGGCATTGTGTGTTTGGGTCGTCCAGGAATGCCATCAGGAAATTTCTTCAAATTTGGACTTGGACTCGAGGATGATCTTGATATGATTTTGGTGGTCAAATGGTGGTTGACATCACAAAACGTGTTTTTATGCCAATTTAATACGGATGTCTGATGGGATAAAATAATGAAGTTATGACATTTTGGACAGACATATGACGTAAACTGCAACGTGACCGGTTGGCAGAGGCATACGACTGTGAGGTAGTATTTCTAGTTTGAAATGAAAAGCCATTAAACTCTTGCCAAGGAGGAAGACGGTCCCCGGGTGCTCGGAGGCACTGGCAATATGTAGAACTTCAGTGAGTGAGTCCTTTACGGAGTGATGCAACAGGAGCTCTCTCTGAACCCTGCAGTTGAGCAATAAAGTTGCCATGAGTCACTGATCCCACAGAGGAATCTGGGATAAAACTGGCTCCTGGCTTCTGGCTCTCTGCCACCATGTAGAAACTAACAAGTGCCTCCTCTTCTTCTTCTTCTGCTATGATTTATGTGTTTGGTGTGGAACTTCATTTTCTGACCTCCATTGATCATCGGGTCACCGTAATAGTTCGCTGGTCAATGGCGGCAGCTTGCTGAGTTGTTTTTTTTTTTTTTGTTTTTTTTGTTGCTATTTTTGCGTCTCCAACGTTTGCACACACAAAAAAAAGATGAATGTCATGGCAGTTATTTCCTTTTGATTACCAGTGTTAACCTTGAGGCATTCAGTAACTGATTAATGTTGAGACAAAAGAAATGAAATACTTTTCCTATTTCCTCTCCCTCTAGGAATGACAAAACCGTTAATCATTCCGGTAACGGCTTGTGCTGCCATTTAGAACCTTGTGGAGCATGTCGGGCTGGGAAAAAAAAACATAAAATACATAAAATAATCATGTCGGTTATCTTGTTTTCTGATGGTGACCTTCTTTTATAATGGTAAAAAGCATGAAAGTGCTCTCTAGAAGCTGCTATACAAATGTCGCTCCAGGTGTTTCAGTTGTCTTTGCAACTGCAAGTATTTTCTTCACAAATGTATTTCTTACATAAGGTTTTCATCCTAATATATTCATGTATGCATAACTTCCCTAGAGGGGACAGGATGCTGCAGTTGTATCTTTGTTAGCCTTTTCTATTTTTGGCATCAATAACATGCAACATCAATCGTCATTCTGTTGTCTGATTTCGTGGGAACGCTGCAGTTGCTGACTCTCTCAACAATGGGAGTTCCTTTTTTTTTTTTTTTAAATCTACTATGCAGAATTGATACTTGAGAGATTTGAACGGCGTCTGTGGCGAAGATGGGAAAAATGGCATTGGAATGCAAATATGCTGAAGTTGTGCAATGTAGCCGATAGGAATAGATAATTGTTTAGAAATGACTTGAGATAGAAGTTGAAATGATTTTGCATTTGGCTGAGCCCATTTTGAGTTGTGATGAATTGTTTGAAACTATCTTTTTAAAGATCCTTTTTAAAATCGGGTGACGTCTGGAACGTTGGTGGCAGAAAAATGGCATGTGACATGTTAATGGTGGAGTTTTAATATAGTAGACTCTAATATCTAGACTAATTTGTTTCAGAGGATTTATTGAATGGTATGATGTAACTGTACCAAAACAAATTTGTCTGACAACTTTGAAATAACTTTTAACAAAATGTGTACTATCAAAAATATAACTGCTAATATTATTTTACAAAAGCTACTTGTCATTATGAAAACCTTGATGTTTATAATTCCACTGTCTATTTGTCATAATTATGATTTTGTTTTGGCAATTAATCAACAAAGCGGTTCTGGGGTTTTAATCACTGGAGGTGGTGCAACTTCTCCCCTAAGGTGTTCTTTATGTAGGACCCTTTGGTTCGCACCTCAAGCCTAATGCTCATTTCTGATTCATTGTTCAGATGTACATTTTTTCTTTTGTTTTGCTGTTCATCATATTTTTTTTTTTTTTAATGTAGCCAATATCAGATTCAAGTGTAGTAGTCACAGTCCTGAACTGACTGCGTTGCGCAAAAAGCAATAACAAAGTGGTCCCATGCAGCAACCTTGTCATACAGAACGTAAAGGCTCGAAATGCGCATTGAGAGGGAATTATACGATTACGTTTATTTGTGGTGCAACGGCTGCTGCTTCTGTACGGAGGCGTTTTGTAGTGGTGGAATTGTGACGGGACTTGAAAGTGCAAAAATTGTGATGAATGTGGATCAAGAGGGACTTAAAAGCCGCATGAATTCTGACGTGACTGTTCAGACTGAGGTCGCATTGATAAAAAAAAAAAAAAGTCAGCTCTGGATGTGATTTAGGACCACATCTGAAAGTGGTCCAAATTTTGCCTGCAGTCTGAAGGTAGCCTTGAAGTAACTATGAATAGCTAAACGTCAACACATTGAGAGAAGCTCATCTTTTTTACTGGAGTGGCAATTAGAGCTTGAAGGGTTTAATAGTTTAAACCTGTTAAGACCACCCAAAGTCTTTTGCCCAGTGTTGTATCTCCCCAAAAGAAGTAAAGTAAGTAAGTAAGCATCATCCTGCAAAAAAAAAAATGATCATAACTCTGATGTAATTTTGGAATCGTTTATGCAAGGGGAGTTTGGTTTTGGGTTAAACTCAGTTTGGGCACACAGACTCTCTGCCTCCTGGCAATTTAACAGTCCCTTAATCTCCTCTCACCCACCTACGAGCATTTTCAGCAGCTCAAAGACGGAACATGGTGCTGTGAGCAAGAGACAGGCGTCACAACATGTACCCACTAAAAAGGCTGAGATGTTTACTTCCTGAGTGCAAAAAAAAAGAAAAGAAAATGAACATGCAGTGTCATTTTTCCAATATGTTTATGGAGAACTGCCTCACTTTTGGATTTGACCTACCTTACTGGCCTTTACAGGCCACCGTAGTTCATGCGAAAGTTGTGGCTGATTGCTTAATGTACCTTTTGCAATGACATGATGACAAAAGCCAGTACTTGGATAGAAAATTGTATGCGGTAGGCTATATATAAAGCAGCATTCTTTTTTTTTTTCCAATTAAATGATGGTTGCAAAAGGTCTTTTAGACTTGCTATAGACCAGCCTGACCATCGCTAGTGGACATAGGAGATATAAGAGACAATTTTGCTGGGATAAATGTGACAGATGGGGCCCGAACCCTTTCGCTAAGCCAAAGGGTGTCTGAAAATGGAATACAGCAATCCATGGATTCAGCTCACCTTGAGAAAAAAAAAAAAAATCCATCATGGATTTCAATGTGAAATGTCAGCATGCCAATCGATGCAGTCAAACTCACCCTCGGCTTTTCATAAAGTCATCTCGAGCTCCCCGGTTGAGGATTTGACGAACGGAGAACGATTTGACGGACACGTAATGGTCGTTATTTTATTTGTGTGAATTACCATTCCACAGACATAGAAGAAGAACGTCGGGTGGAGTCGATGAACACATATCACATCGTCAATAAACATTTTTGCAAGATTCCAAGACAAGTATCAAAGTACAGTACAATGGAAATAGAACATTCAGTAGACTATCGACATGTTCATACAATTTCTTTTTTTTTTTTTTTTTTCATCGGTAAAAAGAAAAATAAATTGGTTTGTACATTTTGCTCTGGTGATAAATAATAAATCTATCACTGGTGTATTTAATGCTTATGCACAATGCCAAAGTGTCCCAAAAGAATAAGGCAACAAATCAAAATTATGATTATAACTTTATTCCCCATGAAATGCTCCCTCACATAATAGAAAACGAATGAGACGGTACCATTTGTCAGTCGGTTAATATTCTATTCCATCGTATTCTTATCACAAAAATAGATACATCTGTGGTAAATTAATTTTTCAAACTATATCAGGAACTGGATGAACAATCAATGGCGGTGAGTTGCCGTTGTGCGCTGCAGCACATGTTAAAGTGCAAAAATGGAAACATAGGTATCTTTTAGTAAATGGCCTTTTTTTTTTTTTTAAGTTTTGAGTGTGTTCCCCACAGAGTCGACACTTTTTGATAAATTGCCCGGTTACATCAGATAATCGCTGTCCCGCCCTGGCTCTGGGCAACAGAGTAAAGTCTAATTTTGTTGTCTCTGTGAGGATCTGGCTCTTTGTGAGATCCAAGTTTGGGGAGCTGCCAATAGAGATAAAAAGGGATATTCATAAGATGTGAATTATTAACATCCCTATATTGCAGTTTCTTGTTTTTGAGGGCATTTTGAAGGGCCCTTCTTTTTTTTTTCTTTTGGCTTTCCAACGACGTCTTGGCCACACATCTTTGTCAAAAATTCAAATTTGGTTTAACATTTTGTTTTACCTGGTTTCAGGTAAGATTCAATCTTTCCTGATGAAGGTCTACTGATCAGAACACGAGTGACAAGCGACTGTCGGACTCGCGCAGGATTTCTGGTTTCCTTCTCAATAATTCAAACACTAGTTGTTTACTGAGCTTGCTCTCGTTACCCACTCTCAGTTATGTGGCCCAGTTCTGCCGTCACCCCCCCCCCCCCACCCCCCACCCACCCCCACCCCTCCTCCCCCCCACCCCCCGAAGCTTTGGTTGAAGTTGGTTTCTATGTAGAATACACATTGACAATGACAGACCGAACACACAGATGCATGCACAACCTAAACTACACCCAATGAAATTCATGTGGTGCTTCACAGATAGTTATGTTTTATTGCAAGAGTTTACACCATTTGGCCCCTGTCAGATTTCAATGCACTGGGCAGCCTCTGGCACACACGTCCTCGTCCCCCCGTCCCCCCCACCCCACTCATCTGTCGGCAACAAGAGGGCGGTTCCCTCAAATGTCTCTGTTGTATTGCCAAGTCCTCAATTTGAAAAGTGCTATAGAAACTTTTCTGACCTCAACAGTTAATAGGTCCATCGGTGCTAACGTTTTTTTTCAAGATTTTCGCGTCTGTCCAAAGCATTGAGAGATGTCTATTTTTGCACACATTTATTGCTCTATAGCAACGCATCCAGACAAAAAAAAAAAAAAAAACCAACAGAAGAAGAGGAACACGATACATTCCTGCACATCTGCATCCCGCACTACCAGCCAGATCAGTTGTGATGCATATTCTTTAAATGGTTGAGTGACACACGCATCTTGAAGTCGTTTGCTCTTGGGTGGCAGTGGATGGTCGTCAGGCGAGGCAAAAAAGGTCCACAGTTTAGCAATCCCGAAAATCTTTTTCTATTTTGAAGATCCCACTCTAAAGCAGCCCTTCTTCTTCATGCAGTCGTATGCTTTTGCTTTTGTTGCGATTGCCGATTTCCGCGCGCGCGCACACACACACACACACACACACACACACACACACACACACACACACACACACACACACACACACACACACACACACACACACTTGCTCACAGTTGTCATTGAGTAATAAAACAGCTGTTACACAGTCATAATGATTAATACATTGATAAGAACTTTTACAAATGTGTCAAGACGACTAATTCCATGCATTTCATGCATAGATGACGGTCATCCTCTGAGGCCCCCCCCCAAAAAAGCCCCCGCAGTTGAGACAGAGAGTTGAGTGTTTACTGCATGTTCAGCCACTTCTCAGCCCAGCCTATCCTTTCAGACCTCGGCGCCGTCCTTCCTGTGAGCTGTTAACCCGCTTCACCCTGCTCAAACTAAAGCCCCGCAGCCTGTGAACGAGCGAAACCATCCACACGCAATTGCACGCACCTCCCCGCCAACCCTAGTATTTGCTTTTTTTTTTTTTTTTTTTTTTTTTTTTTACCAAGCTGTTGTCATTCCCAAGTGGTTTTTGAACACCGTTGCACCGCGTACCATATCTCCACAGCCGCCGTGCGCTCCAGACCTCGCACATAACAACACCTTCCAGCCTCAGGAATACATCTTCTCCAATGTCTCTCCCCCCCCCCCCCCCCCCCCCCACAATGTTTCACAGATTTCTTTCTACTCGTTTATAATATACCGCATGGTACAATAGACAAATACAGAACTGGACAGTCACTACACTTCTCTTTTATAGCTGCCACCATAACTGAATGCAACACTGCTCAAATGCACATAGCTAATAAATGTTGTATTACGAAGAGTGATATGTATAGTCATCTGTCCCCTGGTGTCTCTGACACCAAGACAAATTCCTGCACATGTAGTGTCCTGTAACTCCAGTTATTTTTGCAGTCGTATGCCGGCCTGTTTTACAGCTGTGTGATTGTCTGTTGTATTTGTTGTTGCTGCTTTTTTTTTTTTTTTTTTTTAAGCATGATCTCTTCAGTCATTCATCTGTAAGGCAGCCTTTTAGGTGTTGGTCAAGGCTGAAGATACCGCCGCTCCTATTTCATGCCGCTCCGCAGCACCTGATTGGCCGCAATGAGCATGACGCTGATGATGAAAGCAATAGCGAAGGCGCATATCAGGCTCTTGCGCACACAAGTTTGCTTGACATGCTGCGTCGGGCTGGAAGCTGGGAGGGGGAGGGGGGAGAGAGAGAGGTGGGAGGAAAAGAGGAAAAACATTACCTGGAGGTCTGTTCAATCAGGTGTTATTTAATGCTCGGAAGATATCTCGAGTCGAACGAAGGAGCTCATCACAAAGCCTTGACAATTACTACACACATACAATTATAAAAGGGGGAATACTGCCAAGAAAATTAGTTTTTCACACCTGTACGCTGCGTTACTGCGTCTAGATTGAAATGTTGATTGCAGTTTTGGAACAACAAACAGATGGATTGGCACCTGACTGGCATATTAAAAGACGCTCAAAACACTAGCACTCTGAGAAAAGGTGAAGTGTACCTGCAGAATAGTCTGATCCAGAGGTCATTTCCACTCTGAGACAACAGCTCATGTCTTAAAAAAAAAAAAGTGATTTTCCAACAGAAGGTATATTTCTCTATGTAAACCGTGGGACTGGGTTCGTTATCCAACACTCCTTAAACGTGCACATTAAATGACCACATAAAATTACCAAGAGGGGCCAGTTTTTCATACGCTGCTGATGAGCGGCTGGAACACATTATGAGCTATTGAGCTGCTGATGGGAGAAATTGGTGTCGGGGCTCTATCAAGTTCTCGGTGTGAGGAATTTTCAGAAGGGGAAATCTTTAATGTGCCAATCGGAAAGACATTATTATTAATATATTGTGCGGTGACAGACTACACACAATGTCTGCTCACTAGGATTAGACGTGCTCTGCTCGATACAGTGCAACTGAGGAGTGTTGATCAGGTTTACCGGGCCTTCATCACTTCCATAAATACTATTTGTAACATATGGTGGCTTATAAAAACCTATATCATGAATGATGCAAATTTCATGGATATTTTGACCCAAACCCCTTACCCCTACTGGTGAGTAGCCATGCAGATAGTTTGGTTTTAGTTACTTGTGATAGCTAAAAAAAAAAAATTGCATTCCTATGAAAGTTCTTCAGTGGCGCATGAAGACAAATAAGTCCTATTTAAGAAAAATTAAACAAAATGTATCGGCTAGTTTACAGATGTCTCTTTTCAAATGTAAGTCTATGGGAAGAAGTCTGTGGCAGACCTTGAAATTGTAATTACACAGTTTGGCCACTACAAAAATAATTGGCTTCAAAGCCTGACGCTCTTCCTGGGGGGGCTTGTTCGCCGCCGGTAAAGGTCCGCTGCAGACGACGTGCTCGACTCAGCCTGCAGAGCCCTGAAGTCCAGCCCCCGCCATTTCAATGATATACCCGACAAATTCGATGTTACTAAATTACACCAAATTCTACACTGCTATCCATTTGATCCACAGCAATACACCCACTAGGTGTGAAGTAGGTCAGATTAATGGCATTTGGATATAATATTCACCACAGGGGCATCGCCTGGTGGTTGAGATGCATGCAACATAACTGTAATGTCCCCGGTTTAATTCCAACTTGACTTCAGCAGAAGCCTCTGAAAGTATATGAGGTTCTCCCTTACTGTCTATATCCACCTGGCAGTCCTCGGGGTTCTCTATGTGGTTCTCCTCGGTCATGATGATGTTCTCGATGTCTTTCATGGAAAGGTGATCACAGAAGGTGTCGTAGAGGAGCCTCTTCAGCTCTTCCACCGTCAACTTCTGCATGTCGCACTGGAGATGGACACACATAACGGAACATTAACTCGGACACGGGCTGGTGGACACGGCCATCTACAAACGCATGCATACAGTATAAAGGCACACATATAACACATAAGGGTGTGAACAATAACAGCTCCAATAGCCGTGTATGGAATAAGTTGTATACAGGAAATTTAATTGGATTATTAAATGATGACTTTATCCATAATTTATTTTTTAGACAAATTAAGGAAAAGGAACTTTTGACCAAGTTGACATCCAATCGAAATACAAGCCCCTCCCAATACCGCACTACAAAAACACTCCATTACAAGTAACAGTCCTGCATTCACCTGAATAAAGACGGTAGTATTATCACCAAAGTGTAACGTTAGACATCCAAAGTAAAAGGGCTCAATTAGAGTATTGCTCCTTTTGGTGTCATATTATCATACGATACATCATATGATTGGATTACTTCATAATTACCAATGCATTAGTGTATGATATATGTTAGGTAGTATAAAATCACTTCCTGCAAAGTTACTATAGCTGTAAGATAAATCCAAAGGAGTAAAAAAAAAAAAAAATTGCCTCAAAGTTTAAAGTAGCTGAATTAAATTATGGAAGTTCAGTTTCTAACTTAATTATACTGAGGTGTATATATGCCACCACTGGCATTATGTAAAAGTAGATTTAAATAAAAGAGAGAATCAGTGAATGACTAAAACCAAAACTAACAATAAAATTGTCAATCCAGGGTCTGTGCCTGTTTGGAAAGCTCATCTACGCTCCTCATTTTCTGCTCAGCTTGAGCCACGCTCACCAGTCTGACCGGAGGCTCTGTGCGATCAATCCAGCAGCACCCGCTTGATACGACCGTTCTGTTATATAACGTTATGTGAGGCGATGCAGCCTTTGCAACAGTCCCTCTGCTTTTCTCTCGACTCTCCCAGCAGGTGTCTTTTGGTTTCCGATTCTTTTTTCCGTACACTGACTGCACCGAGAATTCCCAAAAAATCCCCCTCTCTCTTTCACATTGGACTTGAAGCCTCACTCAGTGACAGCCACTCTGGCGCCGCTATCACGTAACTACAACAACGGAGGCTTAGACACGAGCTCCGTCCCATTAATTTCGTCCCGCTGTCAAAGTGAGCAGTCGATTATCTAATGAGGTGTCTGTAAATAAATGAATATCTATTTTACATAAGAATTGACTTTAATGTTCTAAGTAATAAGACTGTCGCCACACACAAAGAGGCGGATTTGCCGACTCAAAGTCTTGATGAGGGACACAGATCTTGAGGGAATCCACACAAGATATAAATCATCCCATTAACAACCCAGTGCATGCGGCAATTAAAACTGCTTTCCCTTTTAAAGTCGCACTGTGGCAGAGGCTAAATGCTACTGCGCTTGGAGGTTTTGCTACAGCTGCTGTCTATCTTCTCGCTAATGGGCAGAAAATGAGTGACTGAATAATGAGCACCTTCCAAAAAACGGAGTCAAAGTCAGTGCCGTTGAACTTATCTGGCAACCCAGCTGCCGTCAGCTTTGGGCCCAGAAGAGTGACAAACTCCTCAAAGTCCACCTGGCCATCGCCTGCAAAAAGAGGAACATTTGGTGTTTATTGTCGCTGGTTTTTAACTGCCTACTACAGTCCAGTTTTTGTGGGCAAATAGAGAGCAAAGCAAATAAAATCCAAGCTGTTTGTTTGCCTCACCGTCCATGTCCAGTCTCTGAATGATGACTTCTAGCTCCACCTCGTTTGGCATGTAGCCCAGGGAGCGCATGGCCATTCCCAGCTCCTGCTTCGAGATGAACCCATTCCCATCACGGTCAAACACTTTAAAGGCCTCGCGGATCTCTGCAGAGAAGAGACACACACACACACACACACACACACACACACACACACACACACACACACACACACACACACACACACACACACACACACACACACACACACACACACACACACACACACACACACACACACACACACACACACACACACACACGAGCTGAAGTCTTACGGCTGAGCAGGATATGAAAGTGGGAAATGTTCCACGCACCAAAGACACATTTGTTATGCCGCATCAGTGCTTGAGTCATAGTTATATGAGGGTTGGCAGCTCAGAAGAACACATTCCACCAGTAAAATGACAAAAAAAAAAAAAAAAAGAGCCAAAATAAGATGAATACCCCTGAACAAAGAGCTGAGACCAAGACACGTTTTATACATATCAAGTAATACTCTCTAATATCGCTGTATTTAAAATGGTATGGGAATGAATCTATAAAGACTTTCTTTCTACGCTGCCAAAATCTAAAAAGATTCGGTGCCAAAAATAACCTTGCAAGAATATGTAATGCCTTCAAACAAGGTGTGGGAAGTGTAATATTCTGCTGGTTGCATTTCCTATATTCCCATCCGTACTATCATTTCTTAGAAAGGAAGACAAATGAATGGCAGAAAGGTTATGCGATACCAAATATCTGAAACGATTACTGCCAACTCAAAATGATTGCCGACACCAAGAGTTGACATTAAAAAAATCACATGTGAAAGGATCACTCGTACTACCGTCCACTGAGCAGATGAGTTTAAGACGGATCAAAATAAATAACAGAATGTGGATGGTGAAGAATATTTAATGAATGTAACAAAGTGTTCTAGAATATCTAATCGGTCGGTCCAAAAAATGAGTATCTTAAGTAAATGATCTGTGCTTTTTAATATGTTAATGTATCAGCTTTGCTGCTGTATACATGGATGGATCACTGGACGAGGCCCAAAGTGTCAGGGACCCGCCTGTCCCTCGCCTACAAAATGTCAACTCAAAGAGACGTGTACTAACCAGGAGGAGACTCAAAATGACCACAGAGCAACATAAAATAACAACAAAGGGACACCATAAAGAGACCAAAAGAACTGCAAAGAGACACAAAAGTACTACAGAGACACAAAACGTCTAAAAAGAGACAAAAAGCAACAACAAAGAGACACAAAACGTCTAAAAAGAGACACAAAATGACCACAAAGCAGCTATAAAAAGACACAAAAGTACTACAGAGACACATAGCAACTGCTTAAAGACACCAACATTACTAAGAGATGTAAAACATTTGAAGTCTGTGTGTCTTGCTCGGATGTAGGGGACGTGGATGTCCCTTTTGCAGGGGGACCATTGTCTCAAAACTGTCTGTACATTGTCAGTTGAAGGTGTACTCCATTTACGTTTTCCACAGATCAGCTTTCTAGTCACGAAAGAGTACACAGCACCCTCGAGAACAATTGTGGAACGTCCGCCGAGGCTCTTGAGGGAACTTTGTGAAGTCTAAGAAACTGACCGAATTAACTCTTAACGACATCATCATATCTATATGTTCAGAACATTCTAATTTTTGCAATTATGGTTCATTGTGTGGCCGGTAATAATAGCGGTTAACACAAGCATCCGAGTGTGAGATTATTTTTTTGTTCTGGGTTTAGAGCAGCAGATGAATTCTAGGTGTGGGCTGATCAGCGCTTCGGTCTGTATTCATGTTGTGTCGTTTAAGTAGCTGCTCTGTCTCCTAACGCTCTGCCGTGTTGAATCTCACCTCCACTGTCCAGTTCATGCGTTAGTCACACCCCCATGCTCCTCCCAAGCTTCTCAACCTTTAGAGTCGAGCTACCTCCACTCATGAATGCACTCCAACAATATCCCCCTCTGCTGCCCTGATTTGGACCCTTTTGACCACGTCTCTATGTGACTTTATGGAAGTGCAACACCAAACGACTGAAGTAGCCCTTTTAACAAAAGTTGATGATGGAAAAAACTGGAGGAATGCAGCAGTAACGGCACAATAGATTGAGATAAACGGAAGAAAAACAAGTCTGGCCACACGGTTCTAACTCCGAGAGCAGAAGATGGTCCCCCCCGCTAACACATAGCCACGATCACAACGGGAAATCGTTGAGCGGTTAATTCCTCGGTTCAGCCACACTGCGTATTTCCCCTCTTCCTCTGCTTGCTTTACTCTTCATGAGGGACTGAATCCCTTCATTTACATGCATTAACATCCACAACCGAGTCGCCTACACATTTTTTTTTTTTTAGACTCGCCACATCTTCGTGTCACACGCCTGATTTGGCGCAGAGCGGGAGATGAAATCTTAAAGATGGGGATGATGCACGGTGTAAATCTTCAGAAAATCACACGTTAACTCTGTAATCTCTCTCTAATCTGTTGGAATCGGAAGCTTTAAATTGCATCATTAAATAGTCACGCGAAGAGTTACGTTTGGCCTGTGTGATGAGGTTCAGGGAAATACCGTATTTTCCAGAGGTTAGACAGAATAGATCACATTAAAGACAAGTTTTTAAATGAATGGAAAAACAAGTAAAGTTTGAATGAATAATGAAGACGAATGAGCCGAATGTTGTCGCTAAATAATGTGTCTCTGTTATACAAGTGACTGGCAATCAAATTAACAACCTTCTAGGTAAGCGACATAGGAAATCACTTCCCCTTCTCAGTTGACAGCCAATTAGCTGTCGTTAAGTCACCGAAGTGCAATGCTAAACAAACTTCATCAATCCAACGCCTCGTGGAAACGGGGAATTGCTGCTCCGCTGATTTACCGGAGCGTCGGAACGAGCGGCCGAGCCTCGGGGGGGGGCAAAAATCGGCAGCGTGACGGTCCGAGACAAACGCGCCGGCCGTTCAGCGACGGCAGGAAACGGCGTTGTCAATCGAGGGATAATGTGGTTTGCGGGGGCTTCAGGAACTGGTTTTGTTTTAATCAAGCGCAGGATGGAATCCGTGCCACCGGGACAAGGAGGGGTTATAGTCTGCAATCATGTATTACAATGGATTACATCTGGGCATGCAATTTATAAAAACCCAGCAAGATGACATTGAGACAGCTATTTTTCACTTTTTTTTTTCCCCCCCAAGAAAATGTCTTAGTTTGAATCATTGAGAGCCTCCAGCTGTGTGTGTGTTTTTTTTTTTTTCTCTCTTTCCTGGATGTGATCCTATTGTTTATAGCAATACCTCAGTATCCATCTGAGGTCCCCGCTCCATCTGTTTACTATAGAAAGAGGGGCTTTCCATTAGAGACAAAATAGAAAGCCACACAGGAGGCAAACACACTCTTAAATAATGTGCCAACACAGTTTTAGTAAGTACTCTGTCTCCCCTGAACGCTTTATTTATTGATCAAGGGCCAAGGTGAAGCAAAAACATCCCCGACTTGTGAGTGGGTTACAGAATATTTGATATTAAAAGTTAATATTGCGTTACGGGCAGAAATTTGTTGAAAGGGGGGGGGGGGGGATTGTGTATTTTGTCGAGAACCGTTTACGGAATACAAACGCTTCAGTGCTGCATATGGGCCGGAAATTATTATGAATGGCTTATCAAGTCCAGAGAGATGTACGCCCGTAAAGCTGGAATATGTGCAGCCATTACAATTATGTTATCAAAAGCACTTGATATCAGGACAGAGTACTACTAGACTGTACTGACAAGTCTCTAAAGTAATGCAGACCATACATAACCTCAACTCCAATTAATCAAAAGAGGCTGACTAATCATCCTCTCTCCTTCTGACCACACATCCAGATAGACTGCTATCTCTACCAGAGTGTCTCCGCCTTAATTGTCCTCAGAGAGACGAGTATATTCTTCCATTTTCAATTTACTCGATGAGCCCAAAAATGGGCCACATCCACTCTAATGCCCCCCCCCCTCCCCCCCCCCCCCCCCCACAGTGACTCTTTTGTAATTTAGAAACTGCCCCTGTCAGAATCAAACATGTTCCCTGACTGTGAATAAATAAAACAACTGAATATCTCTGATGTTGGTGCAGGCCTGAATAATTCTGTCCAATCAAAGAGACGCAGTTGGCAAAGATTTCACCACCAGTTAGTCATGTAGCCTTGGAATAATTTGGATTTAAATACTCGGCACACATAATTAAAGCAACAGTGGGTCAGCTATAATCCACCGTCATTATCCCAAACCACATCACAGAGGTAAAAGAAAGGAATAAAAAGCGGTGGATAGAGATCTTTCGGCTGTCCACAGTGACACACTGTTGGCTGAGTCCCCATGCTGTGTCACATACAACTTTGTCCCACTTCACCTGTTAAAATAACCCTCTTGGTTACACTATAAATAAAAAACGACATGGTCCAAGTCTGCTTGTTTTGCTGCAATCGTCCATCTTCACGTTTGAGAGGCTGAAACCAAAGAAATGTTGTTTTTTTTTTAATTTGATTGATTTAAATGATTAATTTAACAAAGTTTCTTTGGCCTAATCCATTTATTAACTTGGCATTTCAGCATTAATGTGGGTTTTTCTTTAGTTTTGTTGTTTTTTTTTTAAATTCATTATGCTCTATAAGTAAACCAGATTAATTCAGCCGCCGTGAGCTTTTGGATGATGTCATGAACCAAGACACGAACTGTTGGTTTCAACATATCTGACTTCCACGACATCAAAGCACCAATAGCGGTTGATGACGGAACGGAATGGCAGGGAGTAAAGTTGAAACTTGAATCCACACAAATGGTCATGCGGTCAAACTTTGGAAAGTAGCGCATGGCGAAGCTTTGGTGTGGACACGGCACGATATCCGATCTCCTCCGAGCTCCGTTTCTGTCTCTCTTTTGGTGGATTAGCGACTCATTTAATTGCTAAATGCTCCCGGCGAGTTGCTAATTTTGTTTTCTGAGCTTTTTTTGCTTAACAGCTGCTGCTGGAAAATGGGTTGATGAGAGCTGTGAGAATCAACCGGCACCGAGTAATTCTCCATGTCTGTTCAAACCAAACTGTTGAAACCGGCATAAAAGCAGGACATGTAATGAACCTGCCTTTTCATTTAAATCTTATTTTTCTACAAAATTCCTGCAAATTTTACAATTGCTCCAGCCTTCTTACTAAAATAATCTCACTTCCAGCTTCAATAACACTTGAGCACCTTATTGATATGCACGTGTTTTTATGAAATAATTTTTAGAAGATGCTGTTGTTGCATCTTCAACTCCGGTCTCCGAGACCGCGGCTCCGCTGGGGAAATGTGAATATATTTGTTGAAAGCATGTGGTATTTGCTTTGATGTAGAGAGGTGCTTGTTGGCCATTCAAAGATGCGACGCCACGCCGGTCCCCCCCCCCCCCCCCCCCCCCGTGGCGTGATCTGACAGAGAATGAAAAGCCCAAGTTAAGATCGTGTGCTGCGGGAGCAAAGCATCTGAAGCTGAACTCCCGCAACGGAAAAAGGTGCATCGTGTGCTCCGATCGCACCGCTCTTCCCCCCCGTACGCTGTTTTATATCAATGAACTGCATCGGATGCAGACAAATGGAAAGGTTGCTTGGATTCACGACGAGGGCGACGCATCGGTGACGGAAGGGCGTGACGTCCACTTTCTTTGCAACGGTTTCCACTAGACTCTCGAGGATACAGAGAGCGAACGAGATTTTAAGAATGTCATCATCTCCGGGTGTTTTTTAGTAAAGGGGGGAAAAAAAAGGAATCATTAGAAAACTGGGTGAAATGAAGTCTCCTCGTCTTCACAGAACAGCAAACGCCTCACATGGGAAATGTTCACTTTGGATTTTCGAGGCATGCCTGGAGCAAAGCTTTACCCCCTTTTTTTTCAGGCTAAATTTAGCACCAGTGAAAACTTTTTGCTAATTACAGGCGTTGCACTTTGAGCAGAACGGGGTAATGCCGGGGCTTTTGTAGCGGCGAAGTGTCCGTGAATGTAATCCAGGGCCTGTTTTTCCAGGACTAGAAATCCTCTTAGCCTCAGTCAGACCTGCATCTGCTTAGGACTTGCTTTGGATCGTAATTGCAGCTCACCACTCTTTATGTAAGACCTTATCGCTGTGAGAAAAATACTGTGTGTGTGTGTGTGTGTGTGTGTGTGTGTGTGTGTGTGTGCGTGAGAACCTTAGGCAACTATTTTTAAACACCCATAGCGAGATTAATCCATCTTTAGCTGGTTATTGGCCGACTTGGGCACCGTGAAGATTTTGAATTTGACCATAACGGGCTTCTAATAAGGCTCTGGAGTATTAATAAGGGGTATATGGCAGAGTGTAAGTCATCTGTGCCTTGAGGAAAAATCCCATATCTGGGTTTGGATAGAACCGCCTCCCATTATGAAATGGGAAGCGCTTTACATCTCGCCAATGCAACAATGCCACGACCACAGGGAGAAACTGCAAGAGACACAAAAAAAAATACAAGTTGGAACGATCGAGGTGCTTTATTGTCAATATGAAAAAATCCCCGAGACGACTTCATAAAACCCACTTGACCTTGAATGATTGAAGTCGGTGAAATTTCAGCCAGTCTCTTTTGCTCATTTCAGGCGTCCTTTTTTTTTTTTTTTTTTTTTCAGCGGGGAGGGGGATTCATTGATCTGTCTCTGATTTTCTTTTCTTTTTTGTTTCCTCTCTCG
>NW_027176566.1:0-40479 GCF_023349555.1 Cebidichthys violaceus
CATCGTTTGGAGTAGACGTCATCACGTCATGTTACGTGGAGGACAGAGTACGGTCCCGGATGTCTTCACAGCATTGATGTTAATTTGGGCCACTTATGGAATGTAAATATGAGTCTTAAGCTGCGTCCAAAATTCCACATTAACATGCTATTTTTCAGAATTGTGCGTGTAGTTACATTTTCTGTGTGTATTCAACAGAGAAAAACTATTAATACATTTGTAATATTGCAAATATATAAATATTCCAATACCGTCATCAGTGGGCCATAGACTGTTATTTAAATGAAAATCTTCCAGATTGCCACTTTACTATGCTAAGTATTTTTGCCACACCATAACCACCTAAAATATTGTGATGTATGTCGACAGTAATGCATCATTAACTATAATATAATAATACATATTATTCTGAAATGGACCATTCTGCATAATGAGTACTTTTGAGACTCTAAAGTAACTGTGAGGAACTTTTAACTACAGAAACAGTCTCAATTTAACCCTGATCCTCTATCAGACCTCCATCAGTACAGAGACCATCAGAGAGAAGAATGACTGTTTCTATAGAGTTATTCTTAACGCTCGTCATCGGAGCCTCCGGGTCGGATTCTGGTGAAATCAGATGAAATCATGCAGGTTCACCAGAAACTCCGTCAGCTCAGACTCCAGCAGATACCAGTCCACCGTGGACAGACCCAGATCCTCCAGCAGAGACCGGTCCACCGAGGTCAGACCCAGATCCTACCAGCAGAGACCGGTCCACCGAGGTCAGACCCAGATCCTCCAGCAGAGACCAGTCCACCGTGGACGAACCCAGATCCTCCAGCGGAGCCATATTGCTGGGCCCACCGTCTATGGAAGGAAGGCAGGGGAGAACCAGAACCAGCACTGTGCGGAGCAGACTGTCAGGCACTGCTGCAGTAAAGAAAGATTTTCAAAAGGGATGCAGGCTTGGAAACACAATACAGGGGCCGCCAAAATCAACACAAAATGAAAGTTCCTTGTAGTAGCTTTAAGTATATTTAGATTGTAATACTTTTGTACTTTTACTCAAGTAAGATTTGAATACAAGACTTTTACTGATTTACTGTATTTTTACTCTATGGTAAGTTCTGAGCACTTCTTCCACAACTGGTTTGGGCGACCCAGGATCAACTTAAAGCACATGCATTGACACTTACAGCCTCATGTCCTGGACTCCCTTGGAGCTAGGAAATGGATTTGCTCCACTAGATGCAGCTGTTTCTACTTCTGCTGACACTACAACACAATCCGTCCCTCCAGTTTCTAACCAAGCAGTGGGTTTGCCAGCAGTGTGTAATTACAGCTTCTCTTCATACTGGGTATTAGAGGAGGACTGCTTGCTTTTCTCTGCTTTTCCTCCTCAGTGTGGAGGATTGGCAAGATCACGTCAGCAGCAGTGATGTCATGACTGAGCCATATGACACTGATGTTACAAGGCCAAGCATGAGTTCAGTCTAATAGACTGGTCCTTTGACTCAAATGTTGTAATTTGTCTCTCTATATAAATGAGTGGGAAGGAGCTACTTACACTGAAATAACAAATCAGGCAACATGACACACACACACCAGGCTGCTGAGAGAATATGAATGCTGGCCACACTGTTCCAACGTATTAAACAAAACAGATCAGGTACCTGCTCACTTCAAGCAACGTTTGGAGGACAGGGCTCCCCGGTGGGTAAACCCAGATCGAAAAACAAAGAGTCCCAGACACTTTGTAGTTCAAATACTAATTAAACCCAGCACAAGTCCAAACAAATCACCCAGGTTCCCTAGAACTTACAGCTACCACATTAACCAACTTTGAGAAGAATTTTAGAAATCAACCCAGAAAGTATTTGACTATTCAATAAAACATATTTTGGTAGATGCTGAAGGAGAATTATCTTTTTTTCAAAGACTGATAGCGCCATCTTGTGGCTTAATTAATCCAAGCAGTTAAAAAAAGTAGATTACTTGATTTCCATAGTAATTATTGTTCTGGGTGTTGGCTCAAGTGAAGTCACACTATGACACTATGGTAAACAAAAATCATAACTATTTACATGCAGAACAAATGTCATTAATTTGATGACACTATGGTAAACAAAAATCATAACTATTTACATGCAGAACAAATGTCATTAATTTGATGACACTATGGTAAACAAAAATCACAACTATTTATTTTTCTCTCACTGGTGGTTGTTTTAAATTGTGAGTAACATTACTATTACTAGTGTGACTTAAGATCTTTTTAAATAATAGTAGCTATGTACTTTTATCTTAATGACATTTGGTGCGCGTGTGTCTACAAAAGTCTTCACACACGAATGTAAAAAAAACTATTAAATCAATCGACTCTTCCTCTTCTGTTGGACTTTACAGGAAATAGACTCCTCCAAAATAAGACAGCAAGTTACACCTTTATGTCTCAGCTACACAAGTAAAAAAATGACAGCAGCCAGCGTAGCAGACATGGTAGTGTTCACAACAACCACACATTGTCAGTGAGTGATAGTGTGAGTCAGCACAGTGGACATGGAATTGATCAGGACAGTGGACATGGACATAATGTCAAATGACCAACTGAACAACATCGTGACAACATTGCAGAGCAGCCTCGATAACGATTCCTATAACATGTGACCCAACGTTCAAGGTTTTGCCTCGCTTCAGAGGTGTGTGTGTGTGTGTGTGTGTGTGTGTGTGTGTGTGTGTGTGTGTGTGTGTGTGTGTGTGTGTTAAAAAACAGCACTTTAAAGCCAACAAACTATTTTGTCATTGGTAACTTCCTCCTTTATATCATTTTGTATGTGTGGCCTGGAGTTTAGAGAAGCAGGCTTGTGATCAGTCTTTGGACCTGACCTGTGAAGAGACTAACCTCTGCCCACACCTTTCATCACGGTAGCCATGGCCTCAGTATGCCAAGGCAGCTTTCTTTGGTTCAAAAAAAAAATCAAATTAAAAAACAAATTAATTTAGTGTTCACTAACCACTGACTTTTATTGACCGGTATATGTAGTCGGGGCTGATGCACAGCTTACAGTCGTCTGTAATGGACGTTTGTAAAGTCACATTTCCACAATGATAGACAAGTAAGCTAGTTACTCTGGTTTAGTTTTTTTGCCTTGAGAACCATCTGTTTGGTAACAGCACTTGCTTCTCCGTTCTTTGCTTTGAGCAGTTGAAGATTCTTATGTTAGATCTGCCTTTTTCACCTTCATTTGTATATTTCCACTGCGTTTGAATTATGGTCTTTTTAAAGTCAATTTTAAAGTCTTTGTTTTTTGTTATTGAGAATCAAGGTGTTAAAGATGAATGGTGATTTTGGTATCATCTGTACTTTTTACTAGTACTTCATAATGAAAAATGTTTGAGAAGATACTGTGTGATAAAGTGTGTGTTCCTGTATATCCTTAAGCAGCTGTGGCAGTGTTCTTTCTTTGTTAGTCAACTACTGCAGATGGATCAGTGTGAAAACATGTTTTATGTTACTGCTCATATTGATTAACAATGCAAGTGTAATTGTCAAGGGGCCAACATCACTTCTCTTAAAAACATGCATGTGTATTGAAAAGCATGACTGCTTCTGATTGTATTATTCTTACAACAGGTTAATGTGCATTTCATAGTTGCTTTTCAAAGTAGCTGCTCTTATCCTTTTTACATGTTTTGAGTAGACATGACATAAAGCAGCTGTGTGCAGCTCGGCTGCCCTCTGTGGGTATTTAACAAGTCTCTGTGATAGTTCTAATCCCAAATCTTACCTGTTGGACTCCAGTGCTTTAGAACTCTTTGCATTCAAATGATTTGACACGGTTTATATTTGTCAGTTGTCAGAACATGGGGCTTTTCCAACATGGCAAGTGATGTGTGCCAGTCATCCTCTCTGTGCCTCATACACCCTTTTGAACATGTTATCTTGGACACGACCTTCCTCAACATGTTTGATTTACTTAGATAACAGATACAATGTGCAACAAGGGGATCTATCAATTAACACATTGTCGTTTTCTTTCCAGGAGTGTTGGTTAGTCTCCAGCTCTGCGACAACAAGCTGCAGAAGGTAATCTGGACTAATCATTGTAATCACGACTGAGTCTCTCTGTGAATCAGTGAATCTCTCTGTTAATCGCTATAACATGAGGCACACTGTTGCACAGGGTGACATGTTCCTACGTTAAGTTTATGTTGAGCTGATCCAACACACACTGTCCTGCTCACATAAATCTCCTCACTACAGCAATATGCATCATCAGATTATATAGTTCATCAAGAACATGTTGCATATAAGATCACGGAGAAATGCAACTACCACATTAACCAACTTTGAGAAGAATTTTAGAAATCAACCCAGAAAGTATTTGACTATTCGATAAAACATATTTTGGTAGATGCTGAAGGAGAACTATCTTTTTTTCAAAGACTGATAGCGCCATCTTGTGGCTTAATTAATCCAAGCAGTTAAAAAAAGTAGATTACTTGATTTCCATAGTAATTATTGTTCTGGGTGTTGGCTCAAGTGAAGTCATAGTTAGATCTTCATAAAGGAACTTTTCATGAACATGTCTTTTCAGTTCTTAATCATGAGCATGTGAAACAGGAGTTATTAGCCAAATACATTTCAAAATCACAATTAGATAGGCCATATGAAATAACAACCTGGAATATAAAATAGGAAAGCGTATGTATGGGCCTCTGCTGACTGGATTCAAGAGCTTTGAAGTGGCTGTGTAAGATTTGCATGACATTTACACCGTTGATAGAACCACACAGACCTTAAATATGCAGAACAATGCAATTTATTTGATGACACTTTATGGTAAACAAAAATCATAACTATTTACATGCAGAACAAATGTCATTAATTTGATGACACTATGGTAAACAAAAATCATAACTATTTACATGCAGAACAAATGTCATTAATTTGGTGACAAGTGGAATAAACAATTTAAAAAAAATACACAAGACAAATACACAAGAGGAATTTAAAAACGATCAACATTTTGGTAATATCCGATACCAGTGACTGTAATTGAGCGTGCACATCTTAAGCAATAACATTCATGTGCATCACAGCTCTGTCACCCAGGACAGGCTGAGGGCCATTGTCTCACAGATGTAGTGTCGCTCACCGGCACAGATAATATCGTCCCAGGAGTTTAGCCACTCCTCCGCTCCGATGTCTTCCGGTGGGACGATGACCACACAGTCCTGCCCTGGCCCGTCGATGTCCCAGGAGGGGATGAGATTATTCGGCTCCCCGTGCACCCAATAACTGACATCCCTGTCCACTGTGTGTCCACTCACCCAAAGGTAGAGGCCCTCCTTCACCAAGTCGTGCAACCCTATCCATACAGAATTGGGGCCCTGCGGGTGCTGCTGTGCAAATTGATGCGTCATGTGTGTTAAAAATGACTGATCTTTTGCATTCCAGACGGTGGCCAGGTCACCCCCCATGTCCATACAGTGCCGTCGTGCAGATACCCACTTCTCTGCTTCCTGGGACAGGAGGAAGCAGCGGGATGAGTGTTCAATCCAGCCTGGCATGCAGCGGGAGCACTGCAGGGACTCTTTGTTGCAGAAAGTCCACAGGAACGACAGTCTGCTGGAGAACAGGATCGAGCGCTGGTGTCGATTCTCTGCTTCCAGCTGCTCGTTTGCTGCTCGTTTAACTGCAGGTAAATACAACTTAAACACAATCAAAAGTATATTGTTAACAATACTCTATAAATCATCTGACTAATGTTTGCTTGCTGAAATAATCCTGAAAAAAACAATGCACTTCCTCCATCCCTCAAGCCTCCACTATTAAATAGTTTAGTCCTTTTTCATCCAACACACACCGTCCTGCAGCCATAAATCTACTCACTACAGCAATGTGTACTAATATGCAGCTGGAATGAGTCGTTAGCTTAAAAATACAATGTCCCACTGTTTTAGGAAATGATTTATCCTTGTTGGCCTTAAAAGAAAAATGCAACTAACTATATTAAGGTAGTATATACTATAAGTATTTTGTAACCGATCATGTGACATCGTCCCTCTCTCTGCAGAAGCTGTACTCTCTCTCTCAGGAGTCTGGCAGATCCGCGGCCAAATACTTTGTCAACAGCAATCCCAAGTTCTTAAAACGGACTCTCTCACCATGTGGACGGCCATTTTACGCACGTCCTCCAGACAGTTATAGCGGCTGTTTCTGGAGGATGTTTCGCCTCACATTGTGAGCTTCAAACGGACTCTCTCACCATGTGAACAGCCTCTTTACGCACGTCCTCCAGACAGTTATAGCGACTGTTTGCGGAGGAGGCTTTCCCTCAGATTGTGAGCTTAAAACGGATTGACAGATGAAAATAACAGCCTCTTTACGCACGTCCTCCAGACAGTTATAGCGGCTGTTTGAGGAGGATGTTTTTCCCAAGATTAAAACAATACAACGGATTAAATTGTGATGTGTACGGCCTCTTTACGCACGTCCTCCAGACAGTTATAGCGGCTGTTTCTGGAGGATTTTTCACCCACGATTGTGAGCTTGAAACGGACTCTCTCACCATGAGAACAGCCTCTTTACGCACGTCCTCCAGACAGTTATAGCGACTGTTTGCGGAGGATGCTTTCCCTCAGATTGTGAGCTTAAAACGGATTGACAGATGAAAATAACAGCCTCTTTACGCACGTCCTCCAGGCAGTTATAGCGGCTTTTTCTGGAGGATTTTTCACCCAAGATTGTGAGCTTAAAACGGACTCATTGACCATGTGAACAGCCTCTTTACGCATGTCCTCCAGACAGTTATAGCGGCTGTTTGTGGAGGAGGCTAGACGCCTAGACGCCGGTGCTTCTCGAGATGCACCGGCGTCATTTAAACGTTAATGTTTAGACAATGTTTCACCGGGATTTTCAATATTAGCTTTCAACTGAGAAATGTGGATCTGGTTTCTTAGTAAGCCTCTAAAATGAAGATATATTATTATTAGCACAACGTAGAGGATGAACATTTTTAATATTGCAAAACCCGTGGAAATCTGGTTTAAACGTGAACATTCAATACAAATTTTCAAATAGTCGTTGAAAAAACGTTCACTTTTGAACCAATTTTGAACATCTCTTCAACGGTGGCCATAGACGTCTTTTCAACGTCTTTTAAACATCCTTTAAACGTCTTTTCAACGTCCTTTCAACGTCTTTTCAACGTTTTTTGAACGTCTCTTGAACGTCTTCTGAACGTCTTTTCCATGTCTTTTCAACGTATTTTGAACGTCTTTTCAACGTCTTTTCAACATCGTTTCAATGTCATTTCATTGTATTTTGCACGTCTTTTCAATGTCTTTTCAACGTCTTTGTCCCTTCTCTCCCTCACCTGTCCCAAATTAACCCTTAAAACGCATCGTCAGTCCTACCCATCCTCAACTGTGTGGGTGTGGTCCAATTAATCAACTGTTTTGCATTATCTTCATCCACAAACCAAATGAATATGAAATGTCAAAAAATAAATACATGCAATAACTCCAAATATAAAACTACTAAAAAATATTCTAATTCAGTTCAGATTTTTTTAATTTTTAAGATATTTATTTTTAAAAGAAAGAAATGGAAGTTAACTGCTTAACAGAATTGGTAAAAATGGACATACCCCTCCACCCCCAATGGAAATTACGCCCTTGATCTCTTAACGGAGGCTCACAAAAAACACTTCCTATTCCTATCTGCAGTTGTGTTCATCAATAAAGCCCGGGACCCCCACTGACTCTGACACTGACATCGCCGGAACAATTTCTTACAGTTACCCTCCCTTGCGCAACTTTTCTTTATTAATATACAATTGACACTTACTTGTTTGAACGTACATATATGTTTATCATACAGTATATTATTGTAAATGGTCATATTTTCTATTTTTAAATGATGTCTCATACTATTGCAGTGTTTATTGTTATGCACCAATCACCGAGCCACATTTCTTGTATGTTTAACGTACTTGCCAATAAACCGTTTCTGATTCTGATTCGGAACATTTTGACTCATTAGAGGAGCTTTTGATCACATTTATGTGTTACTTTGTGATTATTACACTAAGTAACATCATGAAATCCTAGCTGTGTGTAACAGGACTTGCTATGTGTGACTGCTGTAGATGGAATAGAATAACTAGGATACTATGGAAGTGACTTGTGGTTGAGTTGTAGTTGATCCAATGCTTCAATCAATGTAAAAAAAAACCAATCAAAACTGGATATGATTCTTGAGAAAATATGTTTTTTTAGATCACAAATGAATGGAGGTTATTGAGTGAGAACAAGTGTGATGGTTGGTGGTGCTTTGAGGGAACTGGCCCCCTCAGCACTCCCCAGAGCGCAGCAAGCTGTCTGTGGAGTTGAACCCCCCCCCCCCCCGGCCCTCTGGTGTCTGTAACCCACACAGCCTCTGTTGACATCATCCATCAGTATCCTTCTACACAGAAACAATGGAATCCACTTAAACAGTTCCTTCGCCCACTTCATTCTTGCATGTTTCTGAGAGGATGCTCTAGACACTGCGGTGAATGGCTACACTGCTTCTCAGAGGAGTATTATTATTTACTCCCATGCACAAAGTGACTCGGTCCACCATTCAGGATGCCGCTCCCCAGAAAATCGAAGTACCCTTTTTCTTTAAAAAAAAAAAAAAAGGCTTGAAGGATTGCCAGCAATGCCTGTCGTTTTGACTGGTTCTTCTTTCTCCTCCTCCTACTCATCGTCATCTTCATATCATGGGAATGAGAGTCCTGAGGTCCTGGCACCATTTTACAGGTTTTCCACCATTTGGCCAGTCTGTTCATTCAAGCTTTAAACAAGGGAATGGAATGTGATACATCGGCCCACTCGCCTCCATTTCTTTTTTTATCTGTGTCCCCCGATGGGCAGTGATTTATCGTTTGATCAAACCTACAGATTATTTTCTTTGCAGTTTTGTGTTCACACAAGCTCCAACATGGTTCAGCAGCGTTGTGGTCCCTGTGTATATGCAGCCTCAGTGGGTTCCCTCCCCAACAACTTAAAACGTATCTGCAGAGGTGGGTGGTATCAACATACAAGTACTTGCAGGTACTTAAGTAACTTTTTGAGTAAATTGTACTTGAATAGTTTTAATGTAACATACTTTTTACTGTTACTTGAGTGCACTCGTGACAAATCATTACTTTAGTTACAACCCTGTGCTTGCGGGACCGTATCTGTGCATGTGGAGCAGAACTGCCCCTTGCGGTTGCTGTTCTGTGCGCTGACATCACATCCACTCATTCGTCGCTTAGCATCGGAAACACTACGACCCTTTTAAGGGCCAACTTCTTCCCTCTAAAGAGCAGTTTTGTCTCAGCCACAAAGCATCTTTCAGTTAAGTTGTGTTTGTGTCAGCTGATGAATGTGAGTCCAATATTCAATCTTTTTTAGCTGTTCTGGTCTCCACCAACTCCTGAGAGAAATATCTGTCTATTTAGCTGCTAAATACTCCAATAAGTTCTCCAGCTAGTCTCTAACTGTGCCGGTCTGTTGTTTGCTGATGAGCAGGTAGTGTACCTTGATTTATGAAAGATCATTTTCTGAAAACAGCTGCCTGCTGCAACCAAAAACAACACTATGAGAGCGTTATGAGTGAACCTGAACTGTGAAGTTGCTGAAACTCAATATAAAGCTTTGTAAAGCAGCATATTCTTTGTAGGTTCATCATCATAATCGACACATTGCTTTTACTTCGTAATACAATACTTTGTTATTATAAAATATATTGATTATATTTAAATTTAGTTTTACAAACTTAGTTCAGGAACAGGGACCACGCCCAGAACACGGCTCATTTCCTGTGCACAAAGTATTTAAGCACAACGAACCTGTTCACTTCCTCTTCGACTCTGCTTTCACATCCCTCCCCCCAACCCTGTTTTTGTCTTTCTATTTTCTCTCTCTCTCTCTTGCAGATTACAGGAAGAACAGGGGACTCTTCAGCACCAGAGCTTCCAAAGAGACGGCCCACTCCATTCTCCCAGTTCCCACCAGCCAACGGACACAAACGGTTCCCTATCGCTCGCCTAACCTCCCTTCTACAACCCTCCTCGTTTTCTTCCTTACATCCCTTCATCCCTACCCTACATCCCTCTACCTCAACCCCTACCCTACATCCCTCTACCTCGACAACTACAACCCTTCATCCCTCTACCTCGACCACTACATCCCTTCATCCCTTCACCTCTATCCCGACCCTACACCCCTTCATCCCTCTACCTCGACCCTACACCCCTTCATCCCTCTGCCTCGACCCTACATCCCTTCATCCCTTCACCTCTATCCCGACCCTACCCCCCCTCATCCCTCGACCCTACATCCCTTCATCCCTTCACCTCTATCCCGACCCTACATCCCTTCATCCCTCTACCTCTATCCCTACTCTTCATCCCTCTACCTCGACCCCTTCAGATTCTGAAATCTAACAATCATTCCATCATGCAATAAACCTCGAAACTCATACTGTTATTGTCGTGGTCCTTGTTAGTGAAAGGAACGCTGTAGGATTTTTGACAACTAGTGGTCCTACAAAGCAGTAAAGACTGGATGGAAGACAGCTTCCAACATTGAGGTAAACAATGCAGGTTTCAAAACACTTTCATTTGCTTTACAATGTTTAATGAGGAAATAAATTAATTTAATATTCATTCATTCATTCATCTTCGTCCGCTTATCCGGGATCGGGTCGCGGGGGCAACAGCTCCAGCAGGGGACCCCAAACTTCCCTTTCCCGGGCCACATCAGCCAGCTCTGACTGGGGGATCCCGAGGCGCTCCCAGGCCAGTTTGGAGATATAGTCCCTCCACCTGGTCCTGGGCCTCCCTCGGGGTCTCCTCCCAGCTGGTCGTGCCTGGAACACCTCCCTAGGGATGCGCCCAGGTGGCATCCTCACCAGATGCCCGAACCACCTCAACTGGCTCCGTTCCACGCAAAGAAGCAGTGGCTCT
The DNA here is from genome assembly GCF_023349555.1 of Cebidichthys violaceus. Lineage (NCBI taxonomy): Eukaryota > Metazoa > Chordata > Actinopteri > Perciformes > Stichaeidae > Cebidichthys > Cebidichthys violaceus. Next base: position 10,989 of record NW_027176566.1, read on the forward strand.
ACTCCGAGTCCCTCACGGATGACCGAACTTCTCACCCTATTTCTAAGGGAGATGCCAGCCACCCTCCTGAGGAAACCCATTTCGGCCGCTTGTACCCGCGATCTAATTCTTTTGGTCATGACCCATTCCACATGACCATAGGTGAGGGTAGGAACAAAGATTGCCCGGTAGATAGAGAGCTTTGCCTTGCGGCTCAGCTCTCTTTTTGTCACAACGGTGCGGTAAAGCGACTGCAATACCGCCCCAGCTGCTCCGATTCTCCGGCCAATCTCACGTTCCATTGTTCCCTCACTCGCGAACAAGACCCCAAGGTACTTGAACTCCTTCACTTGGGGTAAGGACTCATTCCCTACCCGGAGTGGGCAATCCACCGGTTTCCTGCTGAAAACCATGGCCTCAGATTTAGAGGTGCTGATCCTCATCCCAACCGCTTCACACTCGGCAGCGAACCGATCCAGTGAGTGCTGGAGGTCATAGCACGATGAAGACATCAGGACCACATCATCTGCAAAAAGCAGCGATGCAATCCTCAGCCCACCGAAATGTAAACACTCCTCCCCACGACTACGCCTCAATATCCTGTCCATGAATACCACAAACAGGATTGGTGACAAAGCGCAGCCCTGGCGGAGGCCAACCCTCACCGGAAATGAGTCCGACTTACTAACGAGAACCCGGACACAGCTCTCGCTTTGGGCATACAGGGATTGGATGGCCCCCAGAAGTGGCCCCCTCACCCCATACTCCCGCAGCACCTCCCACAGTATCTCCCGGGGGACCCGGTCATACGCCTTCTCCAGGTCCACAAAACACATGTAGACCGGATGGGCGTATTCCCAAGCCCCCTCCAGGATCCTTGCGAGAGTGAAGAGCTGGTCCGTTGTCCGTTGTTCCACGGCCAGCACGGAATCCGCATTGTTCCTCTTCAATCCGAGGTTCGACTATCGGCCGAACCATCCTTTCCAGCACCTTGGAGTAGACTTTACCAGGGAGGCTGAGTAGTGTGATACCTCGGTAATTGGCACACACCCTCTGGTCCCCCTTTTTGAACAGGGGAACCACCACCCCGGTCTGCCACTCCCTAGGCACCGTCCCAGACCTCCACACAATGTTGAAGAGACGTGTCATCCAAGACAGTCCCTCCACACCCAGTGCCTTCAGCATTTCTGGACGGATCTCATCAATCCCTGGGGCTTTGCCACTGTGGAGTAGTTTGACTACCTCAGTGACTTCCACCAGGGAAATTGATGATGCTCCCCCATCAGCCTCCAGCTCTGCCTCTACAATAGAGGGCATATTAGTCGGATTCAGGAGTTCCTCAAAGTGCTCCTTCCACCGCCCGATTACCCCCTCAGTTGAAGTCAACAGAGTCCCATCCTTACTGTATACAGCTTGGATGTTTCCCCGTTTTCCCCTCCTGAGGTTCCGGATGGTTTTCCAGAAACACCTTGGTGCCGACCGAAAGTCCTTCTCCATGGCCACTCCGAACTCCTCCCACACCCGCTGCTTTGCCTCCTTCACGGCAGCGGCTGTAGCCCTTCGGGTCTGTCGGTACCTTGCAACTGCCTCAGGAGTCCTCCGGGATAACATATCCCGGAAAGCCTCTTTCTTCAGTCGGACGGCTTCCCTGACCACCGGTGTCCACCACGGTGTTCGAGGGTTACCGCCCCTTGAGGCACCTAAGACCTTGAGACCACAGCTCACCGCCGTAGCTTTGGCAATAGAAGCTTTGAACATCGTCCATTCCTGTTCGATGCCCCCAACCTCCACAGGGATGCTAGAAAAGCTCCGCCGGAGGTGTGAGTTGAAGATCTCCCGGAAATTTAATATTTCAAGGATAAACAAGGTGTTGGTGAGAAACATTGAAAGTTGTTTATAAGAAAACCTTTCAGGGTACCTTACTTTATGTATTTCCTAAAATAAGGATTTGGTGACTGTGAACAATCAACTCCCTCTTATTATAAAAACCTCATCACTTAATACATTTAACTTTTATACTTGGTAGGATTAATTACTTTCTTATACCTCCAATGTTTCTCTTTGTTTCTTTTTTTCAGAAAACTGGGGCTGGATTGGGAGCTTTTGATGTTTTTTGCCTGTAAAGCCCTTTTTTTAATACACTATGACAATGTAATGACATTGGGCTTTACAAACAAAATATATTCCTCATGGAAAACACAGATATTTATACTTTGGTTTGAAGGAAATTTCAAATACCACTATTTTAACTTGACGCAATAAAGAGCTTAAAGAATCCACAAGGTTTCAAATAATCCAGTCAAGACATGCTTTGTGAGAAATAATCTCTTCCTCTGTGTCTTCCTTTACTTTTCAACAAAGAGTTGGAGGTATTTGAAAAAAACACTTTCAAACATCTCTTAATACAATCTTCTCTCCTTGGCCTTCGTCACCTTTACCACCATGTTTTCCTTCTTTATTCCACACTTTCTCTTTCTTTGTCGACTGTTTATTTGTTCCATGCTCTGCTCTTCTCGGTGACCTTTGTTTTCTTTGTGTGCTGCCTTGCTTTTAACTCTGAGCACCTTCATCTGCCTCTATCTGCGCTGCTGCTGCTGCTGCTGCGTCTTACTGATGCAGGGCCAGTGGCCGTCCTTGAGCACAGAGAGCTGCTTGGTGGTGAATAAAGGCTTTATAGTAACTCACTACTTGGACAGACACACAGAGAGACTGGCCAGAACAAAATACAACCAACTTCCAGTGTTGTTGGGAAGGTTATTTTCATCAACTGTGTGTGGCTGCTACTCTCCCGGAAAGTAAATATTTAATGTTTAAAGGAATCGTTCAACATTTAGGGAGTTGTGCTTTTTTGTTTCGGTACTAAAACACATGCTGACTCTTCTCTTTCAGTTTTTGTACTTATACCTATGAAAAGTAACGCACTAAGTGAGGTGACGTGGTATGAAGGGCAAAGACGTTGGGGTGGATGGACCTGTCAAACGAACACAGGACTTTCAACCGCTGTTCGTGAAATCAAGTCAATCATGACTTATTTTAAATTACTTTTGTTACGTAATGTGTGGACTTAACGTAAATTACGTAACAAGCACACTTATTTCAAATCAAACCACAATCTTTTTTATTAACATTAACAAAGTACTTTTGTACTCTTTGCATTGCAGGTGCACTGATTGCTTGTGTTGCTGGACATTGGTAGAAGAAATCTTGAAAAATGGAAAGTAACTTTTCGTAATATCATACAAACTGATGTATGATCACTGATGTTGACACGTGGCGTTCTTTGCAGTCTACCCCCAAAACTGTGATGGTTACTGACCAGTGGTTCAATGTGTTGTTTGGTGTATTTACTCATCATAAGGTGTGTGCTCTTTCCTGATTGTCAAAGAATTAAAAACCTATTCAAGTAAATAGTACATGGACTGTACTTGTATATCTCTTTTCTAGTCTTCCGACCACTCAAAACTCTTTAACACTACATGTCATCATTCACCCATTCACACCCATACATACACTGATGACAGGAGCTACCATGGAAGGTGCCACCTGCCCATCAGGACTCTAACTAACCATTCAGACATCGCAGGCACAGCTACAGGAGCGATTTGGGGTTAAGTAACCCTGCTCTTCCATTGAGCCACAGTCGCCGAAGTTGGTGGAAACAATCCTTTTTGTGTGATTTGTCTGGTTTCAGCTAGCCTCACAGTCTTGTTGTCACAGTGTATTATAATTTGTTACATAGCCAACTTAACTCTTCAATAGTAGAAATGCCTGAGAAACGAGCACAGAAGAGTCCACTATCATTTATGTGATTTGTGTTTTGGCCTGACAATGGCACCAAATATTCATGAAGAACAGCGCGGATTATGCCTGACCTCTCCGAGCTAATGAGGCACTACAGGTAAAGATATACTGTTTGTTGGCGTCAGAGGACCAGTTGTTGGCACATTTAAATGCCGCTAAATGGTTTTCAAATGCTGACACCCACTCTGGATTCTGGCACATACCTCCAGCAGAGGAAAAAAACAAGCAGCTTAGTACATTCATCTCCCTCCTGCAGGCACTGCTGCGTCAACATCTTGCCATTTGGCTTGGACCCAGACTACCTCCACAAAAGGCTGTCTCAGCTGCTGGATGCACTGGGGGGGGGGGGTAATAATCATCGAGATAATATTCCAATACATGTGGAGGGATCGGGCGCAACATGAATAACCACTCACAGCAGTTTTGGTGAGATTCCAGGAAGCTGGCCAGATGCTAAGTGAAAAGTGGACACTGCCAGAACCATCTGACACATCAGCAGCACAAACCGGTCCGTCCAAAATCACACCGTGCTGCCCACAGCCCGCTGGAAACTGAGCATTGATCAATATGCACCAGTAAAGAGGGAGTCACTGACACTGCTGTGGATTTATAGGAGGTTCAGTTCATTACTGACTGGACTACAAATGAATGGTGGCCCTGTTTCAGTTGAAGCCCCTCCTTCTAGACCTCACATTTTTTGTTGAAGTTTATCGAGGGTCTCAGAGCATGCGTGTGAACACAGTGAATACGTCAAAAACCTGCGTGTAAAACTAAATCATACAGCATTGATTAACACTGTTGTAGTGGCTTTTCATTATTGGTGTTAATCTCATAATTATCAAGCTATTATTGCAGTTGTCAGACATAAGCAAATCAAACCTTTGCTAAGTTCTACCCCTCGAACAAGGACTGGCCAATCATAGCGTAGCATTGGCCAGCTCAGACCAGAGTCCGGTATACCGGTTCAACCGCTATACCGGTTTTAATTTCCCATGTAATATGAATTTTTCACACACCGTCATACCGGTGTAAAGTCGAAACAACTGCTGTCACTCTTCAACAGGCAGCAAAATAAATTGTTCGCTGTAAAGGTTGCTATGGTTGGAGCTAGTTGTCGTAAGTGTATTGAGAGGGAACCATAATCATGGTCATAACTTTATAACACAACAATTAACAACCCACAAATAATGCTCTTAACAGGGCAAAACATCTCAGAACAACAGTTCGACATAAACAATTTGTGACACTATTAATTGTACATTTGTAAAATTACACCGCTGAACGGCATGCTGGGTACAGCTCGCTAGCTAGCCCGTTAGCTAGTCTGTTAACAGCTGGGAGAGGCTAAAGACTATATATTGCAAAGTTTGTCGAGCCACTGTTGTTGCCGCTGGTGGTAACACGAGCAACTTACTCCATCACCTCAGCAGAAAACGTGTGATTACTGGCCGACAACCAGTAACGTTCGCGCTAGTGAAACAGACATCGCTTGAAGAGGCATTTGCTCGAGGCACTGCATATGACAAGAAAAGCAAGCGGTGGAGCGACTTTACGAACGCAATATAGATCCAGCTATGCAAGGACATGGTCCCGCTACAGACAGTCGATAAAGACGGGCTCAGAGCAATGATGTCTGACCGGGGCGAAAATACAGTCAAACTGCTCTCCCAACATTATACGAACAAATGAGTGAACCCTCTAGTAATCAAAGCCTTTATACATGATGACATTAAAATGTTTTTATATTCTATGTACTCCTGACAGTAGAGTAAGCCACTATAAACCTATATAAAAACACAGTCAAGGAAAAAACGAAATACCGTGATATACCGTGAAACCGCCAGGATCTTAAAAAATACCATGATACAAAGTTTTGGTCATACCGCCCAGCACTACTTGTGGGTAAAGTTTTTGACTGGTTGCTTGAGAAACTTCATCATGTGATACAAAATTCCATTGTGCTAAGTACTGTTCTACTGTGACTTTTCTTATCTGCTTTATTCAATGTTCTTTTAAAGGAAGGAGCCGAAAAGGAGTGTTTGTGGAATGTTTAGATTAGATCAGTCGTAAATCTTTGCTGTAGGGAGTACAGATAGTAATCACAGAATGTTTAACTTAGAGGTATTAAACCTCTAAGTTTAGGATCTGTCGTAAATGTTTTATTGCAGATACTATTGTGTAAATGTGTAGAGTAGAAACAAAACAGATGTTTTAGTGAGAACCCCCCCCCCCCCCCAGAGCTGTGTCTCATGTTGACCCCCTCCAGCTGTCTCTTCACACACACCCGTCCTCTGCTCTTCCATCTTCAGAGCTATCCCGCCTTTCAACCTCAAAAACCTCATTGTCTTTCACACAGTTGTACTTTAATGTGTGTGACCATCTATTTCCCCCGGCACCAAAGAAATGACAGATCTGTCTGGTTCAAATGCCACCCTTTGCTCTGTACACTCCATCCATGCCCTTTCACGGTGACCCATGGCCTCATGTGTCCGAGAGCCACCAAAAAGGAAATATGACATTTGAGTGTTTTGAGTTTTGAAACCTGGGGGAGAACCAAAGAGATGCTTCTGTTTAGTCATTTTATTAACAACAATATCTTACACACAAGCTTATTTTTTTATCATGTAATAAAATGATGTCAAACATGATCAATGAATAAGAACATATAAAGACTTTTAGAGGGGAATTTAGTTAATTCAAACCTTATTAATGAGTTTTGTGCACAAATTTGACATTGTGATCATGACTTTATAAAGCGTCTTGACAACAAGCTAATCGGAATAATGACATCTGATGACAGGCCTTTGCATTTACATATAGAATATGATATAGAATATGCAAATTAGGTAGGTGTAGCTGCATGAATGATCCCTTTCAGGCAATGTTTATTTTGCCAACAGTGAAACATATTTGAATTTACTTATTTAACCTTTAAATACGATTTTGAACAGGCAGCTTCAACGTTAAACACAAGCACCACATAAAAACAATTAACAGACATAAAAACAAAACAACAAAAGTGAAAAACAACATAAAATGATACAAAAGGGGGTGGGGCAGACAGAATCAGACTGACTGGAGTTATTCTATAAGAAGGGAAATGATAGAAAAGACCCTCTGCCTGAAAATGTCCAACCAAAGGACTGAATGTGTGTCTGTCTGTCAAACTGCACCAATTAGCTCATCTCAACCGCCTGTGTCTCTAGCAGCAATCAAAGGTTGCCGTGGTGATGGTAGCTGCTAATTGACTCTTTGAGTTAATGGCCACCTCTCTTACCCTGACAATCCCCCCTCCCCCCCCCCCCACACACACACACACACTCTCTAACGCTCAACATTCCATCCAATACACACTCATGTAAAATGGGCATTTTTGCTAAACTTCAAAGAAGGTTGAATATTTAAAAAGTTTGAATAGGAATTGAATGTCGAATAAAAGCCAAAATGTGTAAAAGATGGGGCATTTTATGAATAAGTAGAAGTATTAGCAGTTGAAAATACATGGAAATGCATGTCAAATTGGGATATTCCTTCCATTCATTTGATTAGGCAAATGTTCTCTAACCTAGCCTCCTCATTTTCAAAGAACTCCAGATTGATGCATTGAAGTGTGCAAAGGTTTCTTCCGGGGCAGCATGATAACTGGACTAGAGTCAGTGCATTGTATTACTGCATATAGATGCAGATGCAGCCAGAATTGTCACACTACACAAATATTTGGGTACTATTTTTGCCGATCATCTTAAATTTGATGTGAACACTGAGTTTCTAGTGAAGCAGGGTCAACAGAGAATTCTGTCTCCCTTCCTACAAATACACATAGATTGGTTTTTCCCCACTCCCACTTCCTTAGTTTTAACAAAGGTTTTGTTTTGAGTAGTTTTGAATTAATGATGACAGGATGTGGGGAAGGGTCAGACAGAACCATGGGCTCCTCCATCCTTCATCACTGATGAGATGGATAGGCTGACTAGAAGTCTAAGCTGTTGAATTTTAAACTGTAATGAATCATGGTGGCTGCAGTGTAACACATCTTACTCAATATCATCCTTCCCCTCACTTGAGCTGCACTTGCGCTACTGTAGTGACTTAAATGAATGCAAATATAAGACTTACCATACAGACAAACCGAGGAACGTTTGCATATAACACAGATGAGCTCAGTTCAAAAGACTGTATTTTAAATGCTAGTGGAGAAACTAAAGTTTCTGACGATAGAAAATGTCTCTGATATTGCTGATGTAAAGTCTCTATTAAATGAAAATTATTTCTGTCTTTTTATATATATATATATATATATATATATATATATAATTTATATATTTATATATATAATTTATATATATATATTTTAATTAATGATTTACCTTTACGTAGATTGTATCAGAATTGTATAAACCCTCTTGTGTCTCCAGAGGAAGCTGTGCAAAGTCCGATAAGATGAAAAAAGAGAAAATTTTTACCTAATTTCGAAAAGAAGACCATGTTCCTACTACGCTGTTTACATGTCTAGAAATATTCCCTTTCTCATGCAGCCGTGTTTAGTCTGACTGACGTTAATGGCGGCGGGCTGTTGGACCGTGCGAACACATCCACCCTCTTTTATTCCTCCAAGCAGCTTTTTGAAAAGATCAGCGTTGCGATACCTGTGCATGCCCAGAAACCTGTTGGTATCCAAGTCTTTCATAATGTTTACGAGTTGGTGTGTTTCTCCTTCTGACCAGAATTATGGGCTCTTCTTCAGGACGTGCATCTCTGCAAACTGTTGGAACTTGGTTTGTGTATAACTGCTGTACAACCTTGCACAGCTTGAGGCGTTATGTCACAAACAACCTATTGAGACGTATATTCTGAATGCGCTGACATGTCCAAAGAATGCTAACGTCAGCGGCATATACTGTATTCCATGTCTTAATCTGAAACCTTATTTGAAACATCCAAACATAATATGCTGTTTACATGACACATATCAAATTCAGAATATTGTCATATTCAAAATATTAGTGAATTAGTGAACAGACCTCTGCAGCTGTTCCTCGCATAATACGGCCAATCTCTGAGTTGCATTGTGGGTAATGTAGGCTCCAGGTTTTGGAGACAAACTTATAATTTGCAGACCTCGTTCTATTTATTCATATGTGTTTGTAAATATACTGTATATTTATGTGGAAATGTGTGTGTATCTGGTATTGTATGCTATCCTTTACTCTGCCTTCATTGCACAACATGAGACTAATACCCAACAATCGAGCGTTAATTATTAGAACTACACAGAAAAATAGGATTCTCTACAAAACGTGGTGTTTGTTGTCAAATCTAAGAGACAATCAGCTCTCTGATCTGACGTCTGACGACAAGCAGGCGTCAATATCTGCGGCCGCCTCGCTCTCATGAGGTCGTCGATGGCCACGAGTGCATGACGTCAGAGCAAGTCGGGATTAAGTCAGACACAAATCTACCCAGCATGCATTGTGCTGCGATCGTCAGCGATCGATTCTGATCAGGACCGGCTCTCGAACAAGCCAGTTGTTTGACTGCAGAAACAACGCGTCTGCAGTCAAACAGGCATCACCACTGTTCAACACTTATTAGCTAAACAAATATGCTGCCAAGAGCAGAAGAATTGTGTAGAATGTGGTGAAAAATGCACCTGCGGTGTATCAATGTGATCTCTAAAGGCTTCTGTTACAGGTAGACCAGGCAGGGTGGTTCATTATAAATGTACTACAGTCCCATACTACAGAATGGAGATGTTGTACCTGATGGGGAGCAGAATCACTTCTAACTGCTGAGTGTTTTCATCCAGAGAGACGATGTCTTTGCTGCTGCTGCCTTGTTTTTTTTGTTGAGAATATCCATATCTACAATCCATACAGCCGCTACACCTCCGTCTCTTCTCTCAGCATCAAAGCTCTCAGGTTCTTTTCAAGTGCGTCAAGTAACGCTTTGTCTTTGATGACTCTCTCTGCTTTCAAAATGTGATGAGGCAGCAACAGTACAGCAATAGGTGAAACTGAAATCAGGGGCTAAACACACACGGATGAAAAACACAAAATACATTGCATGTGAAAATACTCACGCACTATACTGCTACTGTTGACTGTACGTTTGTTCTGCAGGGGGCACTGTTGCCCCATCTAATAGGTGAGCTATGATCAGACACACAGGTTCACACAGATGCATAAAACACACACACACACACACACACACACACACACACACACACACACACACACACACACACACACCAAAGCGGGAAGCCAACAGTATAATGTGGCGTGGGCAGCAACCATAGTCCTTTCATTATGTCAAAATTCTGAAAGTGGGAAGAGCAGATCAAAGTCAGAGAATTCAAACTTTTATAAGAAATGTGTTTATGTTTTTGTAGAAATGAAAGGAAGAAAAAATAAGTAACCTCCTTTCTTCCCTGGCAATTCCCAAACAGCCTAAATACCCCCTCCCCCCCGAGAGGACATGGCTGACAGACGTCAATAAAAAAATACATTTTATTTGCATTTCTTAATTGGCCACAATGGCCATCATATCTTCAGAAAAATATGGAGCTGTTTGGTTGTGGAAAAAAAGGAGCGATGGCAACATGAGCCTGTTAAGGTAAAAAAAAAAAAAAATAACAACAACAACAAAGAACAGTGGGATGCTGGAAGAAGGCAGCTGACAATTTAGCAAGGCAGAAAAGCAGGAGCTAAATGTACAAATTCAACCTAATTGTATTTCTCCATCAGATGGACTGACAGCATCCGGTTGCAGGAAATTGCTAGCACTGGGAGTGAATGCATGCACCTACCCCCGCGCGCGCACACACACACACACACACACACACACACACACACACACACACACACACACACACACACATACACACACACACACACACACACACACACACACACACACACACAGAAAGGACAGGGGTGAGGTGTCAGATGGAGCCTGATGGGAAAGCTGGGTGGCATAATGTCAGCGTAGCCCAGTCTCAGGGTGGCATTAGATTACCGCTGTGCCCTCTGACCACGTGAGGGTGCTGCTGCCGGACCCACAGTTCAGCTCACTGCTGTGCTCTGTGTAGAAGTGATTCTAATGAGACACTCTGACTGGATTCCAAAGACGTCTGCATGGTATTGCTGTATTATCCTGGGTATCACTACAGCGACCTACTGGTCTATATGCCTTTCTATAATGAGTACAGCATAATGTAATACTTACATGTAATGTGCGCTGACTTTAATGATAGGATAGGCAGCTTAGGGGGTTACAAACAATCCAGAGTGTGCACAGCAGGGGGTTAGAAATGTGAGGAATTTAAGTTTAGAAGTACAATAGTTTGATTTAAAGCACACCTAAAGAAAGTATAAAATATCATATGTTCACAAAATATTCACTTATGAAATGTAGAATAGGTTTACAGTATATTCACTTGTAAAGGATAGTATAAGTGTAACATATATTACTTACAAAAGTGTTAAACCACACAATCTTAATCAATTGAATGTATTAGACTAGAAGTATAGTAGTTGACTGTTTAGAGTAGAGAGAGGGCAAGGAGAGGAAGGGCGAGAGTTTCAGAGTTTTTCATGACCATATATGGAGATGTGATGGGTCGGAGGTGAATCGGCGCCGCGGGAGACAGGATGGTGGTCAAGCGGGGGGTCGGATGGACGGAGCTTTTACGAGGAGGTGGACCAACGGACATTACCAGGATCATCATATGGACCAATGGAGAGCATTGTCTGAGGCCAGGAGGAGACAATTGAATTTTAGCCAGATACTGAAGTTGTTACTAGATTTTGAATGTAAACCGTTGACTTTTGGGTATAAAAACATTGTTCGGAGAGACGCTGTTCAGTTCTTGGCGATCTTCTTTACTGTAAACTGGCGTTTGTTGGTCGGTTAGGGGGGGAGAGTGTTTGAACTCGGTTTCGCGATTCCTTACTGTTGACAGTGTAATTCAGTTTGTAACTGTCTTTTTAGCATTTGTGAATTATAAATACTTTTTCATTGTAAGCCGGATCCAGCTGATTTTTCTTTGCGTGACTTCGTTGCTCAAACAACAACGAAAGAGCGAGAGGTCCGCGGCCTCCTGCGAGCAGAGGTCTCACTCCATTACAGAAAACACGCTGCCGCAATGTCATGATACATTCATTATGGACATTGTCAGCATTTAGAAGTGAGGCAACTTCCTGGAAATCAGTAAAATACAGTTTAAAGGTAAATGTATATGCACCACTATAGTTTCAAGATGTTTTTCCTGTCCTAACCTGTCGGCTTATGACAACATGGGCTTCCAGTGAGAAACGGCAGCTAGTAACAATGTCGTTTCTTACTACGTCGTTACTAACAAATGAACTGTAACTGTCCCAAAACATCACGACTTGAAAGTGCAGAATCCCCCCCTCACACAGCTAATGTCAGAATAAAGAAAGTATTGCTGCTGTTTGCTCCTGGTGTTCATATGTATGCTATGTGTTACATTGTGCAAACAGGCAAAGCTTCATTGAGCTGAAATACATATAACTAGACACAGAACACTGTTCATGTTGCTGTTGGGGAACACAGTCATTTAGCAGACGCTTTTATCCAAAGCGACTTACAATTCAGTATCTATCTACACACCGTGGGCACAGCTACGGGAGACATTTTGGGGTTAAGTGTCTTGCTCAAAGGCACATTGACGTGAGACTAGCCAGGGGGAGCCGGGGATCGAACCGCCGACCCTCTGATTTGAAGGCCCTGCTCTCCACTTGGGTTGCATAGTTTGTGGCAAGCTGATTCATTGTTTCTGTCATTTTTCATGCAAAACTGGCAAACACTCAAAGGTTTTATACTGTCAGTCAAACAAAACAAGTACATTGAAGATATTACGGTGAATGCCACAACTTTGAACATTTCAGTTGGACTTTCAGCGAGGAGAATGTTTTTTTTCCCGATGAGAGTGTCATATCAATGTTTTTCAACAGTTTCAGCAGCAAAGTGTACATTTTGATGACTAATAATATGAAAAAAATAATATGTGGCTTGTTTTTTCTAACCTACGCATTATTATTATTATTATTATAAGTTAAATTGTCATTGTCGGTTCTGATGGACCCAAATCATCACAGTGTCAAAGCCATGTCATTCCTGTTGCTGTGAGGCTGCGAGGCCGATTGTCTATGTGGCAGAAGACTAAAGATGTTCCATCACTGATGCGGCCTCACAGCAAGACGCTCCTGGGTTTGAGCCTTCACCTCGTTCTGTGTGGCGTTAGCGTCTTCTCCCTGTGCCTGCACATATAGTCGCAGCTAACGGATGGATGACTAATGCATGCGATCCTGCACCATGCTTTCCTTAAAAGGAAAATTTGCCACCTTTTATGTGTCCAATCAGTGCTGGTAAATGTAGCATGAAGAAATAAATTCCCCAGTGCAGGCTGTATTGAATGAGAACGCTGATATCTTGTGCTGGCTGTGACTACATGTACCAGGAATATTCTTACACCCAAACAGAAAAAAATCTCCTCCTTCACTCCAAACCAAGGCCGGCTTAACTGCCTTATTAACTCGTCGTAAAACACACTTCTCATATAAATAAAACTCACCAAAAGACAATCCTATTTAAGAGAGACAGCAGCAACATGATAGGCTAACCATGTCATTGTTTAGTTGTGCTATTGGATAGAAGAGACCAGCTGATCTAAACAGCTGATGTCATGATTGACAGCCCCCAAACAATGACAGCAAGGAAATAATGAGTGAGCATGCGTGAGGAGTGATTGGCAGATGTATGAGAAATAAACTACAGGCTTATGCATGCAAGAGTAAAGTCTTCCCGACTAAATGTATGCTGGAGCTTCATTAGTTCACTCGTCTTTACTGTTCCAACAACCAAACTCTGGTTTGATCCAAATAAATCCTAAATTTCCTGAGCAGGATGTGAAAATGAGTCGGCTCTACACGTTATTTCCCCCCAACTGTATCTCTCATGAATTATAGGTTCATTTTTTTATTATTTATTATCAATTATTGAGTTTAATTTGACACTCTGTCCTGCTAAACTTTGAATGAACTGTCAATGCATCGCTGACTTCTTTTGTTTGGGGCTTGGAGCGAGTGATTTCAGTGCCTTTTAATAAGCTGGCTGCTTTTGGATGCCGCGCTGCTCTTGTGGAAATGTTTGTCTGCAGAATGAACAGTTTCAGAGATGTTGGTAGAGTTGCAGGCAGAAGACTCTCATCAGCCGGAATATTTCCTTTAAGTCAGATTTCATCCGTCCCTCACACGATTAAATACAGAGTTACAATTACAACATGCTTCCACCAAAGAACTAAAGAAAACAACCAATATCCATCTGCTTTCAAGCTTTCCGCAGCTGAAACAAGTCTTTTACCTTCTGCTGTTGTTACACTCTTATTTGTGAGCGCTGACGACTTCATTTGCCACGGTGAGGTTTCCCGTGTCACAAAGCTGGCTACATTTTAACTGTGGTCGGATACCACAGAGGACACCACAGAGACTTCCCTGTCTCCACGTTGACATCTCTGCTCTGCTCAGACCTCAGAGGGAGCAGAGGGAGAGGCTAATAAACGACAGCAAAACATTACAAAGGACAGAAAAAAGAACCGATGATGTCGGAGCTTATCGATACTCTGGTGTGTAGGAATTTAGCACTGGTGTCTGTTTGATACCTGTTTTTTGGTACCCATCCCTAATCTTAACCCAATTTAATATTGAATTTACTTTTTTTCAATATTTAACCAAACCACCATCTGTCCATAACCTTTAACAAAGAGTTGTAGTCTTACCTGATCACAGTGTGAACTCTGGTCTGTGGCGTCACTGCCCTCCACCTCCATGCAACTTATACAGTACGACACTGTTGAACTGGGAAAAACGTTAAACAGTGAACATACACCAGATGTATTAATTACAATCCGAAACATATATTACAAAAAACATTTAGTAAAATATGAAGGTAACTTTTCAAAGAAAACATTGGGCTTCATGTGTTTTGTATAAAACCCCACGGAGATACGATTTATTGTATATGAAGTAAGAAATGAGACACATTTATGCAGCAGCATAAGTGGATGGAATGATTACTCTGTCTTTTGAGCCTTTCCCTCTGGAGTAAGGCTGCTTTGGAGCTGGGAAGTGGTGTGTTTGAACAGAAAGGAGTACGTGTGTGTGTGTGTGTGTGTGTGTGTGAGTGTGTGTGTTACTGCAGAAAAAAAAGAAGAGACAGCTGTAAAACAAGGACGACGGAGAGAAGTGACAGCCTGATTGAAAGGCGTCACTGACAGCAGATGAATGGATGACAGCAGTCATGTATCTGCTGGGAGAGCAGATACAGTATCGCTCTGTCTGTGTTTGCTGTTCTTTCTTTGCTGTTGGAGGAGTGACAGAAGGGGCTGAGGAGAAGGAGACAGGAGAGCAAGGATAGATCATTTGCAATATATAAACACCAGTAAACTCTGCAGGAATACGTCACAATATGTATTTAAATGAATTAATACATGAATCGGGCTGCTGAATGATTAAAAATAGATATGACACCGACACTAGGCTCCAAACATGATGAACTAGTGTGTGAGTAGGGTGGCCTGTGAGGGACATACTGGGGAATGTTTGTCAGGGAGGTCACTCAGAGATAAAGAGGCAGAAGAATGTCCATTAGTTAAAATTGCTACAGGGGAAGTTTATTAACATGGAATCACAAGCAATAGGCACAAGAATGCGACGTCATGCCAACACTACTTCCCAAACTGAGCTGTGGACCTCTGTGAAGGCTGTGAAAGGCGGTTGCTAACGAGTGTCTAGATGAGACGAATCGTCCATCACGGCGAACTCTAGTCTACTTTAGCTTACTGGCGACGATGTGAAGTCATGTGTTGTGGAAAAAAAACAACAACCTTCAGCCGGGACAAGATGTCTTCAGGTTCTCCACAACGTTAACATTTTTCAATAATCTGGACATTCTTTTGAAGGGCAAGGAAACCAACTAGATCTTTTTCCGTTTGAGTTTTCCCCTGAAATCTAAGCCATAGTGGCCTTGTGCTTTAATTGAGCTGACTGAGTGAATACAACCAGCCTGTGTGGTGCCTGTTGGTGTTAACACAATAGGTTACTCTTCAAGCTTCAATGCACGTACCATTCTACTGCATCTTATGCATTGTTTTGGTGAATATTTATCGTTTGAGCCTAGACTTACAGTTTAGATTTGCTCAGAAAATATTCTTCAGAAACATATATACCACACATGTGACCGTGGTGGAGTTCCTTTATAGCCTTACGTTAGGCGTTTACTTCTGCTGATTGCATTCACGCTTGACGAGTCATAAAAGTGGTGTTCATTTGTGAAGATTATCTTCTGAGATAGAGCTTATTTTCTGCAATAACAAAAAACCCCAAAAAACATTGACTTTTGTCGAGGGAACCAGTGCGGCGCTGAAATCTGGAGTAGGCATACAAACATATGTCATCTCTGCAGCACGAGAGAGAAAACAGTAGATTGAGACGAGTGACAGAGAAGTTGAAAACAAGTGAGAAGAAAAGAAAAAGTAAAGAGTTTTGAAGAGTGAATTTCAGTTTTTTTTTGTATCCATTTTCGAAGGATGTTTTTTCACCAGAGTTTTGCAGAAGGATTTGGTGAGCTAAGATTACTTTTCCCCGTGTCAATTAGCGTGCTATTTACTTGTTTTTCAAGCTGAATGTGGAGCAGAAATTGCCAGTAGCTAAGCTAGAGTGAATAGGTTTATATTGTGTAGAGCTGATTGAGAAGCTGCACAAGACACGGTCAAGTTCAGCCTCGCTTGTAAAGTGACGTGAACGTTGTAGGATTTGGTTCAGTTTAAAGTAACCTTTAAACTATATTTAGGTATTAGCATATATCTCATAACAAAGATGACAGATTACGAGCTTTAAAATGGCATACACTTCCTGTCTGTGGGAGTGGTCATGGCGCGTTCCCTCCCCTTCCCTCCCCTTCCCTCCCCACCTCATTCTGAGAGCGTTTCGAACTTCGCGTGGATGGATGAAAGCAGAATGGGTTATATTTGCATAATATATTAGTATTTTCTATCGCTACCATTGCTGAGCTAATAGCCATATTTAGCATTACGACAATATCATTTTTGTTTTATTGAACTTTTGCGTGGCTTGCTGTGCTTGTTTGAGAGAGAGTTTGAAGAAAGAGAAGGCGGAGTCTTGCACGCAATATGTTTTCAATAATAAGCTTCAAATAATTTGCTAGGTCTACAGCCGAGAGTTGAAACAGACTTTTAACGCTGTATATACCATTTTACACGCCTGCTTTCCTCTCCATCCGAAGGGGTGTGTACACATTGACGCCTCTACAGGTGATCAGCTTGAATTGGAGCTATAGATTCACAGGTGCTGCTTTTATTACGATATTATTAGGCAGCGTGCATTAATCTCAGCAGCTGATGTGCCTACTAGCGGTAGCATAACAGGCCGGGAGAACCTGAGAATGTTTTCAGCAAAGAAAGAAATAACTCAATAACCGTCCACAGAAAAAAGTCCTCATGTTAACTAACAGAACAAAGTCTATATCCCTGTCTGACCCGTTGTGTGTTTCCCCTGATCTCCTCTCCTCATGTGTTCTGTTGTTCCCCTGTTTGTTGTTGTGTGCCATGTGTTCTCCGCCTGCCTCCAGACACCTCCCATGGCCACACCCCGACAATCCAGCTGATTACCTCCCGCAGTTTGACACACCGGATCTCGATCCCACTGATCACCGCCTGGCAGTAACCCTGGTCCCGCAAGCCTGGGTTGTCGGTCAGTACCGTCCATTCACCTCGGTACCGCTGTCTGTAAGTTTCCGTATTTATGAACCCCCGGTTCTGACCTCTCTGCCACTCGTCTAGTTTCTACTCGTGTGCCTGCCGTCCGGTGTCGGTCCACGGGAAACCACACCGTTGATCCCGCCTGCCATCCTGTGTCGGACCGAGCTTAGATGAGCCTACCCGAACTAGTCCACTGTCCAAAACAAAGTCTGTTCTGTACCCGATTCCTGTCTTGTGGTTGCTATTGGGTCCTTTCCTGAACTCCTGTGACAGTTTGGTGTGTTCCCACACATATAATATATATAATATATATAATGGTTTATACTGTATAGTCAGGGTCATACTTTGTTCTGGTTATGAATGATATGAAAGTTTCACTCGGTTTGGTTCTTGTGTCTGTTGGATGGATTAATTATGGATAAATCACCTCTTGGGTTATAAGAGATGATTTATCTCAAAGTACTTGTTTCAAGATCTTTACTTGCATGTGCACAACAATTACAGAGAAGCAGTCATTGCAATAAACCATCTCAGATCTTAAACTCCCTCCTACAGTGCTCACTAAATATGTATGAAAAAAAAAAATCATACAAGTACAAATGAGAATCCAAGACATAAAATAGTGCCGTGATTAAAAATGGGATGAAATGTAAAATATTTTAAGTATAAAACAAAATAGTAATTAATAAATAAAAATGTTCCTTGAGAGGAGAGAACAGTTAAACATCTTTACAGATTACCTGTTAAAAGGCAAGAGTAAAAAAAATTGTTAGTGTGGAGAGTTCCCCAAACTCCCCATTTTCAAACTTCGTTGCTAACGTGTAGCCTGAACTAGGGGGAAATATTAATTAGGTTTTGTTTTCATAGTGTGCCGACAGGAGAGCCTGTGCGTCCCTGAAGTTGTTCATAGCCTGAGGAGGAAAAAAAACAATTGGTTAAACTGTTTCTTTGTTTGTTTTTTTGGGTCTAGTTTGATAGATGCATGGTCTCTGTAAGTGGATAATGTTATTTGGGAATTTGTCGTCAGAAGTGTATAGTAAGAACCTGAAAGTGTGGACGTCGATGTACGTAAATATTTGACCCGTATGCCCTTGAAATGGACTTAATAAAACGTCTGAAAATTGAAATTGACAGCAACTGTTTCGGCTATGTGCCAGTATGACGGTATATGACAAATTTAATATCATACAGGAAATTAAAACCGGTACACACCGCCCAGCACAACCGGGGGGGTGTCGGAGCGCACTTCCATAGTATGTATAAAAGCAGCAGCATCTTGTTCATAATCACATAACACGACATCAGTCCGCATTCTTTCACATCAGTGTGAGCTTTGTTTTTTTCCTGCATTGATCCTGTCCGTAAAATGAGCCAACAGTCGTTTAGCCGTGAAGGAAAACGCGTAACCCAGATAATCCTGTGGAAAAAAGAACGGATCTCGTTTGGTAGCGATGTCCTGCTTCCCCTTGAGCGTTCTTTGTTCTGTTGTTTCCCCGCGTGTTTATCAGTTTCCATTATGAGACGAGTGTCAGGGAGACAAAGATAAATGGGATGTTTTGATCGCTGTTTGTGGTGCTAATGTGTTTTAGTCACTCAAATAGTCTCCGTGGAAATGAAGTTAATGAGCACTCTTGTGTATAGGAGGAGGATAAAAGTTATGGTGTTGTGTTGGGATGAATAATGTGCGTTTGTTCGAGGCTGCAGTGCTCTTAAAACATACTCCCCTCGCTCCCAGGACAGCAGTGTCACTCTGCTTCTCCTTTGCCTTTGTTGTGAGGGTGAATGGTGTGTATAGTTGCACACACACACACACACACACATACACACACACACACACACACACACACACACACACACACACACACACACACACACACACACACACACACACACACACACGAATGAAATAACAACTGCAAAAAGCCTGCATTAAGTTTGGAGCACCAATTATCCCCACCATCTGGTTGAGTGGGACATGAAATGGCTCACAGTCACTGAGAATAGCGGTGAAAAATAACAGGTGATTTGTGGTGCTCATGTCTTAATTCTTGGTATTGGACCCCTGTTAGAAGTTTAGAACCAGTACGGTCCATTATCCGCCCGGCCAAAGCATCATTATACTCTTCAGATCTGAGAGCTCAGCCATTTCACAAATTTCTCTGGCTCTGATGAGAAGAAATGTTCCCTCTGATCAGAGCAGAGAATCACCTCTGTGCACAGTTTTGATGTTCGGCTACTCCATTAATCTGCTGAAGCTTCATATTGCATTTCACCTACAATGCCTCTTTGGTCTGCTTAATGATCTGGTTTTTAATATTCACATCTCTTTGTCCCAACAGTCTAACGATGCCAAAGTTGATCAATTAACGTTGGATTGTGAAGACACGCAGAGGCGTAAATGCAGAGGAGAATGATTGATTCAGATCTCTGTCGGCTGTGACAGAAACACGGCAGCGCTGAAGAGGCTGTGAGTCATCGCTCAAAGCTGTCGGGTTGAGCTTTCGGGCCCAAACACAGCCAAGTAGTTATTAAGCCCCCCTGAGTCCAACTGGTATCAGACTGAAACTGAAAGGAAATAATCCAAAACCCTCCGGGTGAGTTCATGACACTGAGCTTTACATTTGTGTATATCAAGTAGCTTTAAACGCATGCATGATGGATATTGCTTCTCCATGTTCAAATCTATTTAAAAATAAAAGGAAAAGATGAACACTGTGTAGGCTAATTATATGGCATAACTAGATTTGGTAAAATTGCCACATCTTTATCTGTTTTCATATTCCGGTATACTGATAAAGCACTACTGCGGCATATGCCATTTTAATAAAACAACTGAGTGAAGTTCATAAAGAACACAGACATCCGTCAGTATCAGTCATTCTCCTGTCCTATGTCTTCCTGTCTTCTCTCTTCTTGTCTTCTGTCCTCCGCTTTCTCAGCCGGTAGAGAAGTAAAAAAGTAATTGTGCCCTGCTTGTGTAAACAAAGCGGCGGTGGCCGACTGAATTAGGTTTCACTTTTGTTTACATGTCCCTTCATGTTGAACATATGTATTGATAAAGTATTGGCTTTTTACCCCCAAATATTTTACTGAATTTAAAGTAACGAGCGTAGTTTCCGTCAACTTGATTATCCGTCAACTTCACCTAGTTCACTTCAACACAACGTGCTTCTTGGGTATTTGTGTGTGTGTGTGTGTGTGTGTGTGTGTGTGTGTGTGTGTGTGTAGTTGGAGGAGCTCAGCCCGACAGAGAGAGCAGAACAAATGTGCTCTGCAGCGTGATGATAAATTGCATCAAATCATTAACGATTCTTAATTTTAGGTCATTATACACTAATTAAAATATAGTTATGAATACTATATTCAATATCTGCCAATCATTTGAGAGTTTACCACACCTACCTGAAGCCTTCCTAACTATTACATACCCAGCAATTGAGTTGTATGGGAACGTACTTTTTAGGAGACAAGGTCAGGCATAGTCGTACAGATTAAGCCTGAGCTTCAGTTTTAAAGTGGATCCTGCTCTGTACTGACCCTTGTTGACAGTTTTCCAGTTGTGGGGACATTTCAGTCAAAAGTAAAGTTAATCCGCATGGGTCTTCTCATTCTCAGATGATGGAAGTACATAGACTTTTCTGTTGGTTC
Source organism: Cebidichthys violaceus (assembly GCF_023349555.1). Lineage (NCBI taxonomy): Eukaryota > Metazoa > Chordata > Actinopteri > Perciformes > Stichaeidae > Cebidichthys > Cebidichthys violaceus. The sequence continues at coordinate 32,215 of NW_027176566.1, forward strand.
TTCCAACAACAGAACATGTAGCTTGCTTAGCTTGAACCATGTATCCAGGTCAGCAATAGAAATGAAATCCCAGAGGAGGAGAGTGAGGTTGATTCACCAGGTACTCCGTGGGCGGGGAGAACGAAGGAGAAAAAAGAGAGAGGATGGTCTTTTCTTATACTTTGGGGCCCTCTAGAAACACCATTGGAAAAGCCAACCAGTTTTTTTTTGTAATTAAATTCTGAATCAATATAACAAATTATTTCCATGTTTCAAAATTGTATAATTACAGCTCCCATGACTCTTAGACAGCATAGCCACACTGTCGAACCCTCACACAGATCACAGATCAGTTGTTGGATGTAAATAAACTGTAATTTAGCAAGTAAAATGGTATCTGCTCATATGATATTAAATAGTATATAATGGGGGCATTTAGCTTAGAACATGCACAGAAAATGCCAGTATCACGTTTTAGATTTTGAGAAAGAAACTCTGCGCTTTGTGACAAAATGCGTTTGGAGCAGAGGCACTGCATCACATGTAAATACAGCAACACTGAATGAATCTCTCTCATTCAGCGTGTCTGACCATGAAAAGGAGAGGGAAGAAATATTAGTGATATGAGCGGGACTGCTGGGTCTGCAGGAGGCTGGGAGAGGAGGAGAGAAATTGACACATACAGCCAGAGAGGTGGATTTGAAGGCTGACAGATTTGCAGACAAGTACAGTCAGCTGGCAGGTGGGTGGGAGGGCATGGAAGAAAGATCAGCCAGCAAACAAGTTGTTGAAGATCAGGCGGAAGGGAACGGGAGATGCCAGACAACAACAGTCAGATAATGAAATTGATTGCGGAGCGCTGATGGATGAAGGTGCATGGTTTTGGCTGCACCCATCTGACAGGACGGATAGCTGTGATGTGAGTTGAATAAGTGCTGCTATTTAGAGCGGATGCCACTTTCATTACTCATACTTCAAACATCCAGCTCTTAAGGTAACGTAAAGTAAGCCTTATATAAAATATACAGTTATTAATGTCTTGATAGCATTTTTGTTAATGCGAGTTAAATTGGTTTCGCATATTGCTCTATATCCTTCAGGAAAAAAAGAACACAATACGGTATTTCATTGTTAAATCTATATTTATGAATTCAATATTTTGCCAGGATCATTATCAGATTTATAATTAAAATAGTTGTCTTCTTTTCTTGTGTTTTTGAAGAAAGCAAACACCACAATTTCCCATAATAATATAAAGTCTTTAAAGATATGAGCCATGACAAAACTGTGTGTGAATATTCATCAGAAAAAGAGCAGTTTGTGTTTATGCATTTTTAGAATAATTGGCATTGGCAGAATAATTGGCAGAATCATTTTGAAGGACACTTTCTTAACCTTATTCCCCATCAGGTATTTACAAGGAAGCATCCAGACCTTGTTCCAATATATATCATATTCAAACTGATTCCAATATGCCGTGACATCTGGAATAGAGACAACATCTCTTCAAAGTTGGGCAGCTCGGGCTCGATCCTTATTTCGGGGATGTAATGACACACAAATTCCTTCAGGCTCTGGATGGGAATGAACCCTTTGTGTGTGTGTGTGTGTGTGTGTGTGTGTGTGTGTGTGTGTGTGTGTGTGTGTTGTGTCACTAGAAGCCTGCCAGTTCAATGAGGGGTCAAGCAGCACCCAATACGTTACAGTGGAAATGTTCTCCACGCCGTGCAGTCCATGAAGTCAATCCAGTCCCGGTGGCCAGAGGGCAGAAGCAACTTGGGCACCAAAGTCTCGCAATGGATCAGACAGCTGAGGCAGTGATCCCCGAGACTTACTGATGTAGGTCATATAGAGGCATCAGTATTAAATCAAGTTTCATAACCAGTTAAAAAATCCTCACATTTACTTTAGCTATAGCAAGTTTGTCTTTAAGCTTTTGCGGCATTAGTGGGGTAGTAATATTGATTTTCCAAAATGATGTAAGGTTGCATAGCTTTAAGTCAAAAACCTTCAAATTGCCTGAGGGAGGACCTAACTTCTACCTGCCTCAGAGCGTTCAAAATCCTTTAACTATTGTCAATAACCCAGGTCATAGTATGTTTCCCTTCATATCAGACTGTTCCTAGTATTGAAGAAAAACCTGAATAAATTGGTCGCTCACACCTCAATGAAGTCCGTCTTTAACATGGCGATGTGAGACTTTCATTGAATCATCTCATTCTTAACTCCTCTACTATTCCGATCAGTTCTCACTCTGACTTGACATTCCTATTCTTTTCAGTTGAAACTGTGCTTAGAAAGAGATAGTGACACTCCCCCCCTCCCCCCTCCTTTAAGTGTATAGAGTTTGTTGAGGCTCATTTGGGCAGATCGATAGTTTGCTACCTTTAGCAGTCACCTTGCTTAATGGGACTGTCTTTTAGCTGACTATTGATTTACTCATGACGAGGTAAGTAACATAATGTTCCGCTCATTAAACAAGAGAACAAAGTGAGAGACAGAGAGCACTGCCAGTTATTATTGTAACCTGTGCTATAGTCTCTATACGCTCCAAAACCACTGCCATAATATCTATCATATTTCTTTCTCACTAAGCTCCCATCATTATCGGCCAGGGAATGGAGATTGCATTTCTGCAGACTGCAGGTGACTCTCTGGAAACACACCTTCTATCTCACAATGCTTTCTACTGCATTTGTTCATTTGCACTGGCTGAGGCAATTCCTTCAAACCAGGCCAGGAACACGCTGACAAGGGAGGTCAGAGTAGCAATGAGGATCTACTTGGAAAAAGTGACAAGTTTTCAGCGAACGACCCTGCATCAGTGTGGGAAAGCCTCTCCACGTACCCCCACCTGCACTGTGAAGAGGATGTGTGTCAGCTCTGTCACAATCAGAAGAACAGGAAAGCACCAGGCCCAGAGGGCGTGTCTCCCTCCTGTCTGAAAGTCTGTGCTGACCAGCTGGCCCCCATCTTCACACAGGCCTTCAACAGATCACTGGAGCTGTGTGAAGTCCCCTCCTCTTTCAAATGCTCTACTATTGTCCCCCAAGAAACCCTCCATCACAGGATTCAATCCTACAGTCTGTGGCCATGAAATCCTTTGAGCGACTGGTGTTGATTCACCAGAAGGACATCACAGGATCCATGCAGGACCCCCTGCAGCTTGTTTACCTGGCAAACGAGTCAGTGGATGATACAGTTAACATGGGACTGCACTACATCCTGCAAATCCTTTACTCTGCAGGGACATATGCTAGGATCCTGTTTGTGGACTTCAGACATCCTCTACTCCAAACTCTCCTAGCTCACTGTGTCAGCCTCCTCCTTTCAGTGGATCACAGACTTCCTGACAGACCTGAGGCAGCCGGTGAGGATGGGAAAAATCACATCCAGCACCCAGACCATCAGCACTGGCCCCCCCCCCCCCGGATGTTTGCTCTCCCAGCTGCTCTTCTCCCTCTACACCAACGACTGATTCAGACTGATTCGGGATGGGGACGAGTCTTCAAACAACCTGGAGCTGAACGCTCCTAAAACTGTGGAGATGACCGTGGACTTCAGGAGGAGCCCCCCTACACTGTCCCCCATCGCCCTACTGAATAACAGTGTCTGCTGCGGAAGCCTTCAGGTTTCTGGAATCCTCTATCTCCCAGGACCTTAAGTGGACGTCCAACAGAGACAGCATCAGCAAAAAGGCCCAGCAGATGATGCACTTCCTGCTCTAGCTCATGAAGTTCAACCTGCATAAAGAGTTGCTCATCCACTGCATAAAGAGTTGCTCATCCACTTCTACACAGCAATAATCCAGTTTGTTCTCCAGTTTCTCCAGTGTCAATAATCCAGTTTGTTCATCACTGTGTGGTTTGGATCAGCCACCAAACAGGACAGTCATGCCTGCAGAGAAAATCATCGGTACCAGACCGCCTCCATTCAGGACTTCTCCACCTCCAGAGTCAGCAAACATCACTGCAGACCCTTGTCACTGTGGAGACAACCTGTTTGAACTTCTCCCCTCTGAGAGGAGCTACAGAACACTGTACGCCAACAGACACAAGAACATGTTCTTCCTGCAGACCATCACTCTGATGAACAGTTAACATCAGTCAATAACCCTATAACACAGGGGTCGGCAACCTTTCAAAGAGCCATTTGCCCTATTTTCCACCAAATAAAATTTGTCTGGAGCCGCAAAAGCTATTCGATATAACAGCCTATAAAGTTTTATATATAGATATATTATGTATACAAAAACTATAGTTTGTTGTATTTATGAAATTATAGAACAAGAATAAAGACAATTTGCTCGTAAACACATAAGTTTAGAAACGATGACATAGACACCCGCGTTCGCTACTTGATTGGTTCCAGTCCCGGCCGCTGCCGCCTCCGAGCCGCAGGACCTCATCCACCTCCTGCTGCTGCCGCCTCCGAGTCGCAGCGACCTCCAGTTCCTGTCGCCGCTGGGCCAGCATCCTGTTCCCCGCAGCCCTGTCTCCGAGAGTCTGAGTCCTGTTCCCCAGAGCCCCGTCTCCGAGAGTCCGAGTACGGCCCGCCTGAGCGCCTGTGTTCGGAGTCTTCTGCGGCTCTGTGGCCGGGTAGATCCAGTCACCCCTCCTCCGGACCCCCTCTGCCCACCCTAGTTGGCTTTGTAGCTGCTGGGACAGATATTGCCCTCAGGAGTTGGTGGAGAGCAAAAGCAGAGCTAAAAGAGAGTGTATTGGACTTACATTCATCAGGTGACAAACACGTCTCCTGAAGTTGCTTTGTGTCTGCTGGATGTGTAAATAGGCAACTGCTATGCCAGATATTTCACTGTTGTAATTACCGCTTGCTTTGCCACCCAAATTTGGTGAAAAGAATCAAATAATGCTGCTTACAAAATGTGTGGTTAACAAAAATTGCTGGCTACTCATGTATTCCGCAGTGGAAATGTTGTTTTTGAAAGGCTTAACGCCAACAAATATGAACGTAGGCAGAATATTTTGTTAGATAAAAACATCCATCCCTCTGTTTTCTATCCGCTTAAACGAGGCTGGGGCAGCAGGCAGGGTATTCCACACGTCCTTCTCCCGAGTAATGCTTTCCAGCTCTTCCTGGGAAACCCCAAGGCCAGACGAGATGTATAATCCCTCCAGCGTGTTCTGGGTCTCCCCCGGGTCTCTTATTAGTAAGACGTGCCCAGAAAACCTCTAAAGGGAGGCGTCCAGGAGTCATCCTGATCAGATGCCCGAACCACCTCAGCTGGCTCCTTTCAACATAAAGGAGCAGCGGCTCTACCCCAATCTCCCTCTCAGCTCCTCAACCTATCTCTAAGGCTGAGCCCAGACACCATACGAAAGAAGATCATTTCAGACGCTTGTATCAGCAACCTCATTCTTTCGGCCAAAGCTCATAACTACAGGTGAAGGTGGGAACGTAGATGGACTGGTAAACCGAGAGCTTTGCCTCGGTTCAGCTCCCTCTTCACCATAAAATGATAAAAACCTGTTAGGAACTTTTGGAAATCATTACATCTAACTTTTGCCGCATAACTCACTGTGTGTGTTGCAAAGAGGAGAGGAGAAGGTGGGCTGCAATGTTTCTATCAGTTAATAATAATTTAAATGTCAAAGTTATTGAATGAAGCTTCAAACTCTTTGGTACAGCCCTACAAGTGAACCCGGTTTGTCCTGTATTATGTTTACTGACCAGAAATTTGAAGTTGTACTCTTATTTCCTGCGAACCATCTTTTCATGCTGGGATGCCTCTCGGCAATAATCTTGATGAAGTGGAAAGTTCAAACCATCTTGCTTTGTGATAACTTGCACTTGTGATGTTGGTCCTTTTTTCTGCTTTACACCAAAAAATCCTGGTGCCATGTCCACCCAGTGAAAGCATGTTTTTCACCCACCTCTACCTGACGGCTCCCCACACAACGTATGGTGTCCTCTCAAACAGCGTTGATGCTGTGACGAGACTTGTGTCCTGAACTGTTGTGATCCTCATTGTTTACCAAATGTATCGGTAATCTGATTACATCTTTTTTCCTGAAACTGTAATGGATTTTAGCTACCTTTATTTGGATGTTAATAACGTAACGCCTTTCCTTGTGATCTGTTATTACCCAAGTCTGTATACATTGATAATAATAATATTAACGCTATGTGTAGACAGCCATGAGGACTGTCCCTGATGAGTACATAAAGGAAACAGGAAACGACACAAGAAAGAAGAAAGTGGGAGGAACAAAGGGGGTCAAAGCTTATTTTTAGGCCCTCTAGCAGGTTTATCCTGCCCTGGATGTATCATATTACAACTCCAACAACAGGGGGAATCTAATGTAATCTGCAATGCTAACATGTTCAGAAATCATTGCTCTGAAGCCAGCATTCTTCTATATTGATGCACATGACAAGACAAATGTGGTTTCCTACTGCAGGGGGCACTGTTGCATCACAAGTAACACTCCAGTTGCCAGTGCCCCACGCACACACACACACACACACACACACACACACACACACACACACACACACACACACACACACACACACACACACACACAGGTTAAAACAAATTCTTCTTGATTATTATTCAGAGGACGTCTGGGTATGACCAATTATTTAACACCAACACCATCAAATAAACAAAACACAGAATCAGATCAACAGACAGCCAAACAAGGAAACCAGGTTGCAACAACACTTCCACATCCATGTCCACACACACACACACACACACACACACACACACACACACACACACACACACACACACACACACACACACACATAAAGGCTCTGTTGAAGAGGAAGGCAGCGGCTTCTCTTTGGGCTAATAGCATCTCTGGTGACTGACATCACTGGTGCTCAGAGATGACACATGCTTGGAGTACAGTCGCTACGGTAAACCCAGAGGCATCCGTGAGTCACCATGGTAATATTGTTATTCATTAACCCCTAAAAGCAGAGCCCAGGCGTCTGATTGGTCGGTTGAAGGCGAGGAGCATTAACAGAGCTGCAGGTGAATAGGGGTCAGCACAGATCCGACCTGTGGGACCGGGAGAGGTCTCAGCCATTATTATGGATTGGTCTGACAACAAAGAAATACTCATTGTTCTGTTTCCCCCTAGCCTCAGGCAATGACTCAATGAAACAGACAGGATCAGACTCATATTTTGTCCAGTCAGTGTGATCTATTTGTTAAATTTGTTGAAAGTTTCCCTCTGTCCACAACTGATCAATATGTCTGGATGATTTTTTTCAGTCCCGCGAGGTACAGTTCCCGTGTAGTGCAGAAGGGTTTTAATCAGTCGTACATTTTTTTTTGTACATTTATGAACACAATAACGACACACGTTTATCGACCTTTTGGTTTTGAGAAGAGGCCAGTCAAAGGTACAAATCTGAACTGTAGCAAATCAATAATGCTTCATCACTACAGTTGGGAACAAAAGACCGCATCATAATCAATTCATCCAAAAATAACAATAGAGCACGTGGTTTAACATTGTGAACCCTCCCCTCGAGAATCCAGATCAAACTTCTGAATGCGCAGCATCATTCTTCGGAACCTTTTGGGCACACTCACGAGTGGCATTTGCTATTCTCTTACCATTCTCAGTGCAGATGGGAGACTTCAAGTAAAAATGTGTCTCCAAGAGGTTGGACATGGCCTAACTACTAAGCTTTCTTCTATTTGCCGTCTCATCCTACAGCATAGGATTATAGAGACTGTAAATAAACCCATCTCCCCTCCTGTACCAACTGATATCAACCTTCAGAAGCACATATTGCCATGCAGACAGCCTTATCACCACACCGTCTGTGTATTGCAGAGTACAGTATGTGCTTCCAGGACTACAGTGTGTGTGTGTGTGTGTGTGTGTGTGTGTGTGAGCGTGTAAGCTGGTGCCTCTGGTGAATAGATTAGCGTTATTGCATCTTCAAAACAGGGCACGGCTCAGCCCAGCGCACGCGTTTAAACTAAATGCTAACACAGCACACTGTCACTTGCTTGGCTTTGTAAAGAAATCCTTCACAGATGACAAAGGAAGGTGGAGCAACGCAGGGATCAGAGGGAATGAGACAAGGGAGAGGAGGGAGACGAGAGGAGGGGAGGGAGGGAGGTGTAAAATAAAAGATGATATTTATTCTAACTGAGAGAGAACAGAGAGACCCTGCCTATGAATTATGTAGCCGCAGGAATGGGCATCTCTTTGTAAATGACAAAATCTTTATTAAAAGAGAGAGCGCTCTCTCGCTATTGCTTTAACGCGGTAGCACCTACAGTGTGGACAGCTG
>NW_027176567.1:0-40433 GCF_023349555.1 Cebidichthys violaceus
CTCTTCCCAGCCTGAAACTTCTAAATCAACTGTCATGAGGCACCTTTTTGAAGAAAACCTTTGAAACTGTGTTTACTTTCACAAAATCCACTTTTGGCCTCTTCCCATTCTGAAAATTATTTTAAGAGCTAAAAAAGTGAAAATGCATCTTTAGGACAAATCTTCATCAAAACAAAGTGCTGTAAGCATCACGTTCTCATGAAAACATCATGGAACTGTTAAACCAGCCTTCCTGGGACACTTTTTTGAAGAAATCTTTGAAACTATGTTTACTTTCACAAAATCCACTTTTGGCCTCTTCCCAGCCTGAAACTTCTAAATCAACTGTCATGAGGCACCTTTTTGAAGAAAACCTTTGAAACTGTGTTTACTTTCACAAAATCCACTTTTGGCCTCTTCCCATTCTGAAAATTATTTTAAGAGCTAAAAAAGTGAAAATGCATCTTTAGGACAAATCTTCATCAAAACAAAGTGCTGTAAGCATCACGTTCTCATGAAAACATCATGGAACTGTTAAACCAGCCTTCCTGGGACACTTTTTTGAAGAAATCTTTGAAACTATGTTTACTTTCACAAAATCCACTTTTGGCCTCTTGCCAGCCTGAAACTTTTTATAAGAGCAAAAAAAGTGAAAATGCATCTTTAGGACAGATTTTCTTCAAAACAAAGTGCTGTGAGTATCAAGTTCTAATGAAAACATCATGAAACGTCTAAATCAACAGTCATGAGGCACTTTTTTGAAGAAAACCTTTGAAACTGTGTTTACTTTCACAAAATCCACTTTTGGCCTCTTCCCAGCCTGAAACTTCTAAATCAACAGTCATGAGTCACTTTTTGAAGAAAACCTTTGATACTGTGTTTACGTTCACAAAATCCACTTTTGGCCTCTTCAAAGCCTGAAACTTGTTTTAAGAGCAAACAAAGTGAAAATGCATCTTTAGGACAGATTTTCTTCAAAACAAAGTGCTGTAAGCATCAAGTTCTAATGAAAACATCATGAAACTGTTAAACCAGCCTTCCTGTGACACTTTTTTGAAGAAATCTTTGAAACTATGTTTACTTTCACAAAATCCACTTTTGGCCTCTTCCCATTCTGAAAATTATTTTAAGAGCTAAAAAAGTGAAAATGCATCTTTAGGACAAATCTTCATCAAAACAAAGTGCTGTAAGCATCACGTTCTCATGAAAACATCATGGAACTGTTAAACCAGCCTTCCTGGGACACTTTTTTGAAGAAATCTTTGAAACTATGTTTACTTTCACAAAATCCACTTTTGGCCTCTTGCCAGCCTGAAACTTGTTATAAGAGCAAAAAAAGTGAAAATGCATCTTTAGGACAGATTTTCTTCAAAACAAAGTGCTGTGAGTATCAAGTTCTAATGAAAACATCATGAAACTTCTAAATCAACAGTTATGAGGCACTTTTTGAAGAAAATCTTTGAAACTATGTTTACTTTCACAAAATCCACTTTTGGCCTCTTCCCAGCCTGAAACTTCTAAAGCAGCTGTCATGAGGCACTTTTTTGAAGAAATCTTTGAAACTATGTTTACTTTCACAAAATCCACTTTTGGCCTCTTCCCAGCCTGAAACTTCTAAATCAACTGTCATGAGGCACCTTTTTGAAGAAAACCTTTGAAACTGTGTTTACTTTCACAAAATCCACTTTTGGCCTCTTCCCAGCCTGAAACTTCTAAATCAACAGTCATGAGTCACTTTTTGAAGAAAAACTTTGATACTGTGTTTACGTTCACAAAATTCACTTTTGGCCTCTTCAAAGCCTGAAACTTGTTTTAAGAGCAAACAAAGTGAAAATGCATCTTTAGGACAGATTTTCTTCAAAACAAAGTGCTGTAAGCATCAAGTTGTAATGAAAACATCATGAAACTGTTAAACCAGCCTTCCTGTGACACTTTTTTGAAGAAATCTTTGAAAGTATGTTTACTTTCACAAAATCCACTTTTGGCCTCTTCCCAGCCTGAAACTTCTAAATCAACTGTCATGAGACACCTTTTTGAAGAAAACCTATGAAACTGTGTTTACTTTCACAAAATCCACTTTTGGCCTCTTCCCAGTCTGAAGCTTCTAAATAAACTGTCATGAGGGACCTTTTTGAAGAAAACCTTTGAAACTGTGTTTACTTTCACAAAATCCACTTTTGGCCTCTTCCCAGCCTGAAACTTGTTTTAACAGCAAAAAAAGTGAAAATGCATCTTGAGGACAGATTTTCAACAAAACAAAGTGCTGTAAGTATCAAGTTCTCATGAAAACATCATGAAACTTCTAAATCAACAGTCATGAGGCACTTTTTTGAAGAAAACCTTTGAAACTGTGTTTACTTTCACAAAATCCACTTTTGGCCTCTTCCCAGCCTGAAACTTGTTTTAACAGCAAAAAAAGTGAAAATGCATCTTGAGGACAGATTTTCTTTAACACAAAGTGCTGTATGTATCAAGTTCTCATGAAAACATCATGAAACTTCTAAATCAACAGCCATGAGGCACTTTTTTGAAGAGAACCTTTGAAACTGTGTTTACTTTCACAAAATCCACTTTTGGCCTTTTCCCAGCCTGAAACTTGTTTTAACAGCAAAAAAAGTGAAAATGCATCTTTAGGACAGATTTTCAACAAAACAAAGTGCTGTAAGCATCACGTTCTCATGAAAACATCATGGAACTGTTAAACAAGCCTTCCTGTGACACTTTTTTGAAGAAATCTTTGAAACTATGTTTACTTTCACAAAATCCACTTTTGGCCTCTTCCCAGCCTGAAACTTCTAAATCAACTGTCATGAGGCACCTTTTTGAAGAAAACCTTTGAAACTGTGTGTACTTTCACAAAATTCACTTTTGGCCACTTCCCAGCCTGAAACTTGTTTTAAGAGCAAAAAAAGTGAAAATGCATCTTTAGGACAGATTTTCTTCAACACAAAGTGCTGTAAGTATCAAGTTCTCATGAAAATATCATGAAACTTCTAAATCAACAGTCATGAGGAACTTTTTTGAAGAAAACCTTTGAAACTGTGTTTACTTTCACAAAATCCACTTTTGGCCTCTTCCCATTCTGAAAATTATTTTAAGAGCTAAAAAAGTGAAAATGCATCTTTAGGACAAATCTTCATCAAAACAAAGTGCTGTAAGCATCACGTTCTCATGAAAACATCATGGAACTGTTAAACCAGCCTTCCTGGGACACTTTTTTGAAGAATTCTTTGAAACTATGTTTACTTTCACAAAATCCACTTTTGGCCTCTTGCCAGCCTGAAACTTGTTATAAGAGCAAAAAAAGTGAAAATGCATCTTTAGGACAGATTTTCTTCAAAACAAAGTGCTGTGAGTATCAAGTTCTAATGAAAACATCATGAAACTTCTAAATCAACTGTCATGAGACACCTTTTTGAAGAAAACCTTTGAAACTGTGTTTACTTTCACAAAATCCACTTTTGGCCTCTTCCCAGCCTGAAACTTCTAAATCAGCTGTCATGAGGCACCTTTTTGAAGAAAACCTTTGAAACTGTGTGTACTTTCACAAAATTCACTTTTGGCCACTTCCCAGCCTGAAACTTGTTTTAAGAGCAAAAAAAGTGAAAATGCATCTTTAGGACAGATTTTCTTCAACACAAAGTGCTGTAAGCATCAAGTTCTAATGAAAACATCATGAAACTGTTAAACCAGCCTTCCTGTGACACTTTTTGAAGAAATCTTTGAAACTATGTTTACTTTCACAAAATCCACTTTTGGCCTCTTCCCAGCCTGAAACTTCTAAATCAACAGTCATGAGTCACTTTTTGAAGAAAACCTTTGATACTGTGTTTACGTTCACAAAATCCACTTTTGGCCTCTTCAAAGCCTGAAACTTGTTTTAAGAGCAAACAAAGTGAAAATGCATCTTTAGGACAGATTTTCTTCAAAACAAAGTGCTGTAAGCATCAAGTTCTAATGAAAACATCATGAAACTGTTAAACCAGCCTTCCTGTGACACTTTTTGAAGAAATCTTTGAAACTATGTTTACTTTCACAAAATCCACTTTTGGCCTCTTCCCAGCCTGAAACTTCTAAATCAACTGTCATGAGGCACCTTTTTGAAGAAAACCTTTGAAACTGTGTTTACTTTCACAAAATCCACTTTTGGCCTCTTCCCATTCTGAAAATTATTTTAAGAGCTAAAAAAGTGAAAATGCATCTTTAGGACAAATCTTCATCAAAACAAAGTGCTGTAAGCATCACGTTCTCATGAAAACATCATGGAACTGTTAAACCAGCCTTCCTGGGACACTTTTTTGAAGAAATCTTTGAAACTATGTTTACTTTCACAAAATCCACTTTTGGCCTCTTGCCAGCCTGAAACTTGTTATAAGAGCAAAAAAAGTGAAAATGCATCTTTAGGACAGATTTTCTTCAAAACAAAGTGCTGTGAGTATCAAGTTCTAATGAAAACATCATGAAACTTCTAAATCAACAGTTATGAGGCACTTTTTGAAGAAAATCTTTGAAACTATGTTTACTTTCACAAAATCCACTTTTGGCCTCTTCCCAGCCTGAAACTTCTAAATCAACTGTCATGAGGCACCTTTTTGAAGAAAACCTTTGAAACTGTGTTTACTTTCACAAAATCCACTTTTGGCCTCTTCCAAGCCTGAAACTTCTAAATCAACAGTCATGAGGCACTTTTTTGAAGAAAACCTTTGAAACTGTGTTTACTTTCACAAAATCCACTTTTGGCCTCTTCCCAGCCTGAAACTTCTAAATCAACTGTCATGAGTCACTTTTTGAAGAAAACCTTTGATACTGTGTTTACGTTCACAAAATCCACTTTTGGCCTCTTCAAAGCCTGAAACTTGTTTTAAGAGCAAAACAAGTGAAAATGCATCTTTAGGACAGATTTTCTTCAAAACAAAGTGCTGTAAGCATCAAGTTCTAATTAAAACATCATGAAACTGTTGAAGCAGCATTCCTGAGGCACTTTTTTGAAGAAATCTTTTGAAACTATGTTTACTTTCACAAAATCCACTTTTGGCCTCTTCCCAGCCTGAAACTTCTAAATAAACTGTCATGAGGGACCTTTTTGAAGAAAACCTTTGAAACTGTGTTTACTTTCACAAAATCCACTTTTGGCCTCTTCCCAGCCTGAAACTTGTTTTAACAGCAAAAAAAGTGAAAATGCATCTTTAGGACAGATTTTCAACAAAACAAAGTGCTGTAAGTATCAAGTTCTCATGAAAACATCATGAAACTTCTAAATCAACAGTCATGAGGCACTTTTTTGAAGAAAACCTTTGAAACTGTGTTTACTTTCACAAAATCCACTTTTGGCCTCTTCCCAGCCTGAAACTTGTTTTAACAGCAAAAAAAGTGAAAATGCATCTTGAGGACAGATTTTCTTTAACACAAAGTGCTGTATGTATCAAGTTCTCATGAAAACATCATGAAACTTCTAAATCAACAGCCATGAGGCACTTTTTTGAAGAGAACCTTTGAAACTGTGTTTACTTTCACAAAATCCACTTTTGGCCTTTTCCCAGCCTGAAACTTGTTTTAACAGCAAAAAAAGTGAAAATGCATCTTTAGGACAGATTTTCAACAAAACAAAGTGCTGTAAGCATCACGTTCTCATGAAAACATCATGGAACTGTTAAACAAGCCTTCCTGTGACACTTTTTTGAAGAAATCTTTGAAACTATGTTTACTTTCACAAAATCCACTTTTGGCCTCTTCCCAGCCTGAAACTTCTAAATCAACTGTCATGAGGGACCTTTTTGAAGAAAACCTTTGAAACTGTGTTTACTTTCACAAAATCCACTTTTGGCCTCTTCCCATTCTGAAAATTATTTTAAGAGCTAAAAAAGTGAAAATGCATCTTTAGGACAAATCTTCATCAAAACAAAGTGCTGTAAGCATCACGTTCTCATGAAAACATCATGGAACTGTTAAACCAGCCTTCCTGGGACACTTTTTTGAAGAAATCTTTGAAACTATGTTTACTTTCACAAAATCCACTTTTGGCCTCTTGCCAGCCTGAAACTTGTTATAAGAGCAAAAAAAGTGAAAATGCATCTTTAGGACAGATTTTCTTCAAAACAAAGTGCTGTGAGTATCAAGTTCTAATGAAAACATCATGAAACTTCTAAATCAACAGTTATGAGGCACTTTTTGAAGAAAATCTTTGAAACTATGTTTACTTTCACAAAATCCACTTTTGGCCTCTTCCCAGCCTGAAACTTCTAAATCAACTGTCATGAGGCACTTTTTTGAAGAAAACCTTTGAAACTGTGTTTACTTTCACAAAATTCACTTTTGGCCTCTTCCCAGCCTGAAACTTCTAAATAAACTGTCATGAGGGACCTTTTTGAAGAAAACCTTTGAAACTGTGTTTACTTTCACAAAATCCACTTTTGGCCTCTTCCCAGCCTGAAACTTGTTTTAACAGCAAAAAAAGTGAAAATGCATCTTTAGGACAGATTTTCAACAAAACAAAGTGCTGTAAGTATCAAGTTCTCATGAAAACATCATGAAACTTCTAAATCAACAGTCATGAGGCACTTTTTTGAAGAAAACCTTTGAAACTGTGTTTACTTTCACAAAATCCACTTTTGGCCTCTTCCCAGCCTGAAACTTGTTTTAACAGCAAAAAAAGTGAAAATGCATCTTGAGGACAGATTTTCTTTAACACAAAGTGCTGTATGTATCAAGTTCTCATGAAAACATCATGAAACTTCTAAATCAACAGCCATGAGGCACTTTTTTGAAGAGAACCTTTGAAACTGTGTTTACTTTCACAAAATCCACTTTTGGCCTTTTCCCAGCCTGAAACTTGTTTTAACAGCAAAACAAGTGAAAATGCATCTTTAGGACAGATTTTCAACAAAACAAAGTGCTGTAAGCATCACGTTCTCATGAAAACATCATGGAACTGTTAAACAAGCCTTCCTGTGACACTTTTTTGAAGAAATCTTTGAAACTATGTTTACTTTCACAAAATCCACTTTTGGCCTCTTCCCAGCCTGAAACTTCTAAATCAACTGTCATGAGGCACCTTTTTGAAGAAAACCTTTGAAACTGTGTGTACTTTCACAAAATTCACTTTTGGCCACTTCCCAGCCTGAAACTTGTTTTAAGAGCAAAAAAAGTGAAAATGCCATCTTTTGGACAGATTTTCTTCAAAACAAAGTGCTGTGAGTATCAAGTTCTAATGAAAACATCATGAAACTTCTAAATCAACAGTTATGAGGCACTTTTTGAAGAAAATCTTTGAAACTATGTTTACTTTCACAAAATCCACTTTTGGCCTCTTCCCAGCCTGAAACTTCTAAATCAACTGTCATGAGGCACTTTTTTGAAGAAAACCTTTGAAACTGTGTTTACTTTCACAAAATTCACTTTTGGCCTCTTCCCAGCCTGAAACTTCTAAATCAGCTGTCATGAGGCACCTTTTTGAAGAAAACCTTTGAAACAGTGTGTACTTTCACAAAATTCACTTTTGGCCTCTTCCCAGCCTGAAACTTCTAAATCAACAGTCATGAGTCACTTTTTGAAGAAAACCTTTGATACTGTGTTTACGTTCACAAAATCCACTTTTGGCCTCTTCAAAGCCTGAAACTTGTTTTAAGAGCAAAAAAGTGAAAATGCATCTTTAGGACAAATCTTCATCAAAACAAAGTGCTGTAAGCATCACGTTCTCATGAAAACATCATGGAACTGTTAAACCAGCTTTCCTGGGACACTTTTTTGAAGAAATCTTTGAAACTATGTTTACTTTCACAAAATCCACTTTTGGCCTCTTGCCAGCCTGAAACTTGTTATAAGAGCAAAAAAAGTGAAAATGCATCTTTAGGACAGATTTTCTTCAACACAAAGTGCTGTAAGTATCAAGTTCTCATGAAAATATCATGAAACTTCTAAATCAACAGTCATGAGGAACTTTTTTGAAGAAAACCTTTGAAACTGTGTTTACTTTCACAAAATCCACTTTTGGCCTCTTCCCATTCTGAAAATTATTTTAAGAGCTAAAAAAGTGAAAATGCATCTTTAGGACAAATCTTCATCAAAACAAAGTGCTGTAAGCATCACGTTCTCATGAAAACATCATGGAACTGTTAAACCAGCCTTCCTGGGACACTTTTTGAAGAAAACCTTTGATACTGTGTTTACATTCACAAAATCCACTTTTGGCCTCTTCAAAGCCTGAAACTTGTTTTAAGAGCAAACAAAGTGAAAATGCATCTTTAGGACAGATTTTCTTCAAAACAAAGTGCTGTAAGCATCAAGTTCTAATGAAAACATCATGAAACTGTTAAACCAGCCTTCCTGTGACACTTTTTTGAAGAAATCTTTGAAACTATGTTTACTTTCACAAAATCCACTTTTGGCCTCTTCCCAGCCTGAAACTTCTAAATCAACTGTCATGAGGCACCTTTTTGAAGAAAACCTTTGAAACTGTGTTTACTTTCACAAAATCCACTTTTGTCCTCTTCAAAGCCTGAAACTTGTTTTAAGAGCAAACAAAGTGAAAATGCATCTTTAGGACAAATCTTCATCAAAACAAAGTGCTGTAAGCATCACGTTCTCATGAAAACATCATGGAACTGTTAAACCAGCCTTCCTGGGACACTTTTTTGAAGAAATCTTTGAAACTATGTTTACTTTCACAAAATCCACTTTTGGCCTCTTGCCAGCCTGAAACTTGTTATAAGAGCAAAAAAAGTGAAAATGCATCTTTAGGACAGATTTTCTTCAAAACAAAGTGCTGTGAGTATCAAGTTCTAATGAAAACATCATGAAACTTCTAAATCAACAGTTATGAGGCACTTTTGAAGAAAATCTTTGAAACTATGTTTACTTTCACAAAATCCACTTTTGGCCTCTTCCCAGCCTGAAACTTCTAAATCAACTGTCATGAGGCACCTTTTTGAAGAAAACCTTTGAAACTGTGTTTACTTTCACAAAATCCACTTTTGGCCTCTTCCAAGCCTGAAACTTCTAAATCAACAGTCATGAGGCACTTTTTTGAAGAAAACCTTTGAAACTGTGTTTACTTTCACAAAATCCACTTTTGGCCTCTTCCCAGCCTGAAACTTCTAAATCAGCTGTCATGAGGCACCTTTTTGAAAAAAACCTTTGAAACTGTGTTTACTTTCACAAAATCCACTTTTGGCCTCTTCCCAGCCTGAAACTTCTAAATCAACTGTCATGAGTCACTTTTTGAAGAAAACCTTTGATACTGTGTTTACGTTCACAAAATCCACTTTTGGCCTCTTCAAAGCCTGAAACTTGTTTTAAGAGCAAAACAAGTGAAAATGCATCTTTAGGACAGATTTTCTTCAAAACAAAGTGCTGTAAGCATCAAGTTCTAATGAAAACATCATGAAACTGTTAAACCAGCCTTCCTGTGACACTTTTTTGAAGAAATCTTTGAAACTATGTTTACTTTCACAAAATCCACTTTTGGCCTCTTCCCAGCCTGAAACTTCTAAATCAACTGTCATGAGGCACCTTTTTGAAGAAAACCTTTGAAACTGTGTTTACTTTCACAAAATCCACTTTTGTCCTCTTCAAAGCCTGAAACTTGTTTTAAGAGCAAACAAAGTGAAAATGCATCTTTAGGACAAATCTTCATCAAAACAAAGTGCTGTAAGCATCACGTTCTCATGAAAACATCATGGAACTGTTAAACCAGCCTTCCTGGGACACTTTTTTGAAGAAATCTTTGAAACTATGTTTACTTTCACAAAATCCACTTTTGGCCTCTTGCCAGCCTGAAACTTGTTATAAGAGCAAAAAAAGTGAAAATGCATCTTTAGGAAAGATTTTCTTCAAAACAAAGTGCTGTGAGTATCAAGTTCTAATGAAAACATCATGAAACTTCTAAATCAACAGTTATGAGGCACTTTTTGAAGAAAATCTTTGAAACTATGTTTACTTTCACAAAATCCACTTTTGGCCTCTTCCCAGCCTGAAACTTCTAAATCAACTGTCATGAGGCACCTTTTTGAAGAAAACCTTTGAAACTGTGTTTACTTTCACAAAATCCACTTTTGGCCTCTTCCAAGCCTGAAACTTCTAAATCAACAGTCATGAGGCACTTTTTTGAAGAAAACCTTTGAAACTGTGTTTACTTTCACAAAATCCACTTTTGGCCTCTTCCCAGCCTGAAACTTCTAAATCAGCTGTCATGAGGCACCTTTTTGAAAAAAACCTTTGAAACTGTGTTTACTTTCACAAAATCCACTTTTGGCCTCTTCCCAGCCTGAAACTTCTAAATCAACTGTCATGAGTCACTTTTTGAAGAAAACCTTTGATACTGTGTTTACGTTCACAAAATCCACTTTTGGCCTCTTCAAAGCCTGAAACTTGTTTTAAGAGCAAAACAAGTGAAAATGCATCTTTAGGACAGATTTTCTTCAAAACAAAGTGCTGTAAGCATCAAGTTCTAATTAAAACATCATGAAACTGTTGAACCAGCATTCCTGAGGCACTTTTTTGAAGAAATCTTTGAAACTATGTTTACTTTCACAAAATCCACTTTTGGCCTCTTCCCAGCCTGAAACTTCTAAATAAACTGTCATGAGGGACCTTTTTGAAGAAAACCTTTGAAACTGTGTTTACTTTCACAAAATCCACTTTTGGCCTCTTCCCAGCCTGAAACTTGTTTTAACAGCAAAAAAAGTGAAAATGCATCTTTAGGACAGATTTTCAACAAAACAAAGTGCTGTAAGTATCAAGTTCTCATGAAAACATCATGAAACTTCTAAATCAACAGTCATGAGGCACTTTTTTGAAGAAAACCTTTGAAACTGTGTTTACTTTCACAAAATCCACTTTTGGCCTCTTCACGTTCTGAAAATTATTTTAAGAGCTAAAAAAGTGAAAATGCATCTTTAGGACAAATCTTCATCAAAACAAAGTGCTGTAAGCATCACGTTCTCATGAAAACATCATGGAACTGTTAAACCAGCCTTCCTGGGACACTTTTTTGAAGAAATCTTTGAAACTATGTTTACTTTCACAAAATCCACTTTTGGCCTCTTGCCAGCCTGAAACTTGTTATAAGAGCAAAAAAAGTGAAAATGCATCTTTAGGACAGATTTTCTTCAAAACAAAGTGCTGTGAGTATCAAGTTCTAATGAAAACATCATGAAACTTCTAAATCAACTGTCATGAGACACCTTTTTGAAGAAAACCTTTGAAACTGTGTTTACTTTCACAAAATCCACTTTTGGCCTCTTCCCAGCCTGAAACTTCTAAATCAGCTGTCATGAGGCACCTTTTTGAAGAAAACCTTTGAAACTGTGTGTACTTTCACAAAATTCACTTTTGGCCACTTCCCAGCCTGAAACTTGTTTTAAGAGCAAAAAAAGTGAAAATGCATCTTTAGGACAGATTTTCTTCAACACAAAGTGCTGTAAGCATCAAGTTCTAATGAAAACATCATGAAACTGTTAAACCAGCCTTCCTGTGACACTTTTTGAAGAAATCTTTGAAACTATGTTTACTTTCACAAAATCCACTTTTGGCCTCTTCCCAGCCTGAAACTTCTAAATCAACAGTCATGAGTCACTTTTTGAAGAAAACCTTTGATACTGTGTTTACGTTCACAAAATCCACTTTTGGCCTCTTCAAAGCCTGAAACTTGTTTTAAGAGCAAACAAAGTGAAAATGCATCTTTAGGACAGATTTTCTTCAAAACAAAGTGCTGTAAGCATCAAGTTCTAATGAAAACATCATGAAACTGTTAAACCAGCCTTCCTGTGACACTTTTTTGAAGAAATCTTTGAAACTATGTTTACTTTCACAAAATCCACTTTTGGCCTCTTCCCAGCCTGAAACTTCTAAATCAACTGTCATGAGGCACCTTTTTGAAGAAAACCTTTGAAACTGTGTTTACTTTCACAAAATCCACTTTTGGCCTCTTCCCATTCTGAAAATTATTTTAAGAGCTAAAAAAGTGAAAATGCATCTTTAGGACAAATCTTCATCAAAACAAAGTGCTGTAAGCATCACGTTCTCATGAAAACATCATGGAACTGTTAAACCAGCCTTCCTGGGACACTTTTTTGAAGAAATCTTTGAAACTATGTTTACTTTCACAAAATCCACTTTTGGCCTCTTGCCAGCCTGAAACTTGTTATAAGAGCAAAAAAAGTGAAAATGCATCTTTAGGACAGATTTTCTTCAAAACAAAGTGCTGTGAGTATCAAGTTCTAATGAAAACATCATGAAACTTCTAAATCAACAGTTATGAGGCACTTTTTGAAGAAAATCTTTGAAACTATGTTTACTTTCACAAAATCCACTTTTGGCCTCTTCCCAGCCTGAAACTTCTAAATCAACTGTCATGAGTCACTTTTTGAAGAAAACCTTTGATACTGTGTTTACGTTCACAAAATCCACTTTTGGCCTCTTCAAAGCCTGAAACTTGTTTTAAGAGCAAAACAAGTGAAAATGCATCTTTAGGACAGATTTTCTTCAAAACAAAGTGCTGTAAGCATCAAGTTCTAATTAAAACATCATGAAACTGTTGAAGCAGCATTCCTGAGGCACTTTTTTGAAGAAATCTTTGAAACTATGTTTACTTTCACAAAATCCACTTTTGGCCTCTTCCCAGCCTGAAACTTCTAAATAAACTGTCATGAGGGACCTTTTTGAAGAAAACCTTTGAAACTGTGTTTACTTTCACAAAATCCACTTTTGGCCTCTTCCCAGCCTGAAACTTGTTTTAACAGCAAAAAAAGTGAAAATGCATCTTTAGGACAGATTTTCAACAAAACAAAGTGCTGTAAGTATCAAGTTCTCATGAAAACATCATGAAACTTCTAAATCAACAGTCTTGAGGCACTTTTTTGAAGAAAACCTTTGAAACTGTGTTTACTTTCACAAAATCCACTTTTGGCCTCTTCCCGTTCTGAAAATTATTTTAAGAGCTAAAAAAGTGAAAATGCATCTTTAGGACAAATCTTCATCAAAACAAAGTGCTGTAAGCATCACGTTCTCATGAAAACATCATGGAACTGTTAAACCAGCCTTCCTGGGACACTTTTTTGAAGAAATCTTTGAAACTATGTTTACTTTCACAAAATCCACTTTTGGCCTCTTGCCAGCCTGAAACTTGTTATAAGAGCAAAAAAAGTGAAAATGCATCTTTAGGACAGATTTTCTTCAAAACAAAGTGCTGTGAGTATCAAGTTCTAATGAAAACATCATGAAACTTCTAAATCAACTGTCATGAGACACCTTTTTGAAGAAAACCTTTGAAACTGTGTTTACTTTCACAAAATCCACTTTTGGCCTCTTCCCAGCCTGAAACTTCTAAATCAGCTGTCATGAGGCACCTTTTTGAAGAAAACCTTTGAAACTGTGTGTACTTTCACAAAATTCACTTTTGGCCACTTCCCAGCCTGAAACTTGTTTTAAGAGCAAAAAAAGTGAAAATGCATCTTTAGGACAGATTTTCTTCAACACAAAGTGCTGTAAGCATCAAGTTCTAATGAAAACATCATGAAACTGTTAAACCAGCCTTCCTGTGACACTTTTTGAAGAAATCTTTGAAACTATGTTTACTTTCACAAAATCCACTTTTGGCCTCTTCCCAGCCTGAAACTTCTAAATCAACAGTCATGAGTCACTTTTTGAAGAAAACCTTTGATACTGTGTTTACGTTCACAAAATCCACTTTTGGCCTCTTCAAAGCCTGAAAGTTGTTTTAAGAGCAAACAAAGTGAAAATGCATCTTTAGGACAGATTTTCTTCAAAACAAAGTGCTGTAAGCATCAAGTTCTAATGAAAACATCATGAAACTGTTAAACCAGCCTTCCTGTGAAACTTTTTTGAAGAAATCTTTGAAACTATGTTTACTTTCACAAAATCCACTTTTGGCCTCTTCCCAGCCTGAAACTTCTAAATCAACTGTCATGAGGCACCTTTTTGAAGAAAACCTTTGAAACTGTGTTTACTTTCACAAAATCCACTTTTGGCCTCTTCCCATTCTGAAAATTATTTTAAGAGCTAAAAAAGTGAAAATGCATCTTTAGGACAAATCTTCATCAAAACAAAGTGCTGTAAGCATCACGTTCTCATGAAAACATCATGGAACTGTTAAACCAGCCTTCCTGGGACACTTTTTTGAAGAAATCTTTGAAACTATGTTTACTTTCACAAAATCCACTTTTGGCCTCTTGCCAGCCTGAAACTTGTTATAAGAGCAAAAAAAGTGAAAATGCATCTTTAGGACAGATTTTCTTCAAAACAAAGTGCTGTGAGTATCAAGTTCTAATGAAAACATCATGAAACTTCTAAATCAACAGTTATGAGGCACTTTTTGAAGAAAATCTTTGAAACTATGTTTACTTTCACAAAATCCACTTTTGGCCTCTTCCCAGCCTGAAACTTCTAAATCAGCTGTCATGAGGCACCTTTTTGAAAAAAACCTTTGAAACTGTGTTTACTTTCACAAAATCCACTTTTGGCCTCTTCCCAGCCTGAAACTTCTAAATCAACTGTCATGAGTCACTTTTTGAAGAAAACCTTTGATACTGTGTTTACGTTCACAAAATCCACTTTTGGCCTCTTCAAAGCCTGAAACTTGTTTTAAGAGCAAAACAAGTGAAAATGCATCTTTAGGACAGATTTTCTTCAAAACAAAGTGCTGTAAGCATCAAGTTCTAATTAAAACATCATGAAACTGTTGAAGCAGCATTCCTGAGGCACTTTTTTGAAGAAATCTTTGAAACTATGTTTACTTTCACAAAATCCACTTTTGGCCTCTTCCCAGCCTGAAACTTCTAAATAAACTGTCATGAGGGACCTTTTTGAAGAAAACCTTTGAAACTGTGTTTACTTTCACAAAATCCACTTTTGGCCTCTTCCCAGCCTGAAACTTGTTTTAACAGCAAAAAAAAGTGAAAATGCATCTTTAGGACAGATTTTCAACAAAACAAAGTGCTGTAAGTATCAAGTTCTCATGAAAACATCATGAAACTTCTAAATCAACAGTCATGAGGCACTTTTTTGAAGAAAACCTTTGAAACTGTGTTTACTTTCACAAAATCCACTTTTGGCCTCTTCCCAGCCTGAAACTTGTTTTAACAGCAAAAAAAGTGAAAATGCATCTTGAGGACAGATTTTCTTTAACACAAAGTGCTGTATGTATCAAGTTCTCATGAAAACATCATGAAACTTCTAAATCAACAGCCATGAGGCACTTTTTGAAGAGAACCTTTGAAACTGTGTTTACTTTCACAAAATCCACTTTTGGCCTTTTCCCAGCCTGAAACTTGTTTTAACAGCAAAAAAAGTGAAAATGCATCTTTAGGACAGATTTTCAACAAAACAAAGTGCTGTAAGCATCACGTTCTCATGAAAACATCATGGAACTGTTAAACAAGCCTTCCTGTGACACTTTTTTGAAGAAATCTTTGAAACTATGTTTACTTTCACAAAATCCACTTTTGGCCTCTTCCCAGCCTGAAACTTCTAAATCAACTGTCATGAGGCACCTTTTTGAAGAAAACCTTTGAAACTGTGTGTACTTTCACAAAATTCACTTTTGGCCACTTCCCAGCCTGAAACTTGTTTTAAGAGCAAAAAAAGTGAAAATGCATCTTTAGGACAGATTTTCTTCAACACAAAGTGCTGTAAGTATCAAGTTCTCATGAAAATATCATGAAACTTCTAAATCAACAGTCATGAGGAACTTTTTTGAAGAAAACCTTTGAAACTGTGTTTACTTTCACAAAATCCACTTTTGGCCTCTTCCCATTCTGAAAATTATTTTAAGAGCTAAAAAAGTGAAAATGCATCTTTAGGACAAATCTTCATCAAAACAAAGTGCTGTAAGCATCACGTTCTCATGAAAACATCATGGAACTGTTAAACCAGCCTTCCTGGGACACTTTTTTGAAGAAATCTTTGAAACTATGTTTACTTTCACAAAATCCACTTTTGGCCTCTTGCCAGCCTGAAACTTGTTATAAGAGCAAAAAAAGTGAAAATGCATCTTTAGGACAGATTTTCTTCAAAACAAAGTGCTGTGAGTATCAAGTTCTAATGAAAACATCATGAAACTTCTAAATCAACAGTTATGAGGCACTTTTTGAAGAAAATCTTTGAAACTATGTTTACTTTCACAAAATCCACTTTTGGCCTCTTCCCAGCCTGAAACTTCTAAATCAACTGTCATGAGGCACTTTTTTGAAGAAAACCTTTGAAACTGTGTTTACTTTCACAAAATTCACTTTTGGCCTCTTCCCAGCCTGAAACTTCTAAATCAGCTGTCATGAGGCACCTTTTTGAAGAAAACCTTTGAAACAGTGTGTACTTTCACAAAATTCACTTTTGGCCTCTTCCCCAGCCTGAAACTTCTAAATCAACAGTCATGAGTCACTTTTTGAAGAAAACCTTTGATACTGTGTTTACGTTCACAAAATCCACTTTTGGCCTCTTCAAAGCCTGAAACTTGTTTTAAGAGCAAAAAAAGTGAAAATGCATCTTTAGGACAAATCTTCATCAAAACAAAGTGCTGTAAGCATCACGTTCTCATGAAAACATCATGGAACTGTTAAACCAGCCTTCCTGGGACACTTTTTTGAAGAAATCTTTGAAACTATGTTTACTTTCACAAAATCCACTTTTGGCCTCTTCCCATTCTGAAAATTATTTTTAAGAGCTAAAAAAGTGAAAATGCATCTTTAGGACAAATCTTCATCAAAACAAAGTGCTGTAAGCATCACGTTCTCATGAAAACATCATGGAACTGTTAAACCAGCCTTCCTGGGACACTTTTTGAAGAAAACCTTTGATACTGTGTTTACGTTCACAAAATCCACTTTTGGCCTCTTCAAAGCCTGAAACTTGTTTTAAGAGCAAACAAAGTGAAAATGCATCTTTAGGACAGGTTTTCTTCAAAACAAAGTGCTGTAAGCATCAAGTTCTAATGAAAACATCATGAAACTGTTAAACCAGCCTTCCTGTGACACTTTTTTGAAGAAATCTTTGAAACTATGTTTACTTTCACAAAATCCACTTTTGGCCTCTTCCCAGCCTGAAACTTCTAAATCAACTGTCATGAGGCACCTTTTTGAAGAAAACCTTTGAAACTGTGTTTACTTTCACAAAATCCACTTTTGGCCTCTTCAAAGCCTGAAACTTGTTTTAAGAGCAAACAAAGTGAAAATGCATCTTTAGGACAAATCTTCATCAAAACAAAGTGCTGTAAGCATCACGTTCTCATGAAAACATCATGGAACTGTTAAACCAGCCTTCCTGGGACACTTTTTTGAAGAAATCTTTGAAACTATGTTTACTTTCACAAAATCCACTTTTGGCCTCTTGCCAGCCTGAAACTTGTTATAAGAGCAAAAAAAGTGAAAATGCATCTTTAGGACAGATTTTCTTCAAAACAAAGTGCTGTGAGTATCAAGTTCTAATGAAAACATCATGAAACTTCTAAATCAACAGTTATGAGGCACTTTTTGAAGAAAATCTTTGAAACTATGTTTACTTTCACAAAATCCACTTTTGGCCTCTTCCCAGCCTGAAACTTCTAAATCAACTGTCATGAGGCACCTTTTTGAAGAAAACCTTTGAAACTGTGTTTACTTTCACAAAATCCACTTTTGGCCTCTTCCAAGCCTGAAACTTCTAAATCAACAGTCATGAGGCACTTTTTTGAAGAAAACCTTTGAAACTGTGTTTACTTTCACAAAATCCACTTTTGGCCTCTTCCCAGCCTGAAACTTCTAAATCAGCTGTCATGAGGCACCTTTTTGAAAAAAACCTTTGAAACTGTGTTTACTTTCACAAAATCCACTTTTGGCCTCTTCCCAGCCTGAAACTTCTAAATCAACTGTCATGAGTCACTTTTTGAAGAAAACCTTTGATACTGTGTTTACGTTCACAAAATCCACTTTTGGCCTCTTCAAAGCCTGAAACTTGTTTTAAGAGCAAAACAAGTGAAAATGCATCTTTAGGACAGATTTTCTTCAAAACAAAGTGCTGTAAGCATCAAGTTCTAATTAAAACATCATGAAACTGTTGAACCAGCATTCCTGAGGCACTTTTTTGAAGAAATCTTTGAAACTATGTTTACTTTCACAAAATCCACTTTTGGCCTCTTCCCAGCCTGAAACTTCTAAATAAACTGTCATGAGGGACCTTTTTGAAGAAAACCTTTGAAACTGTGTTTACTTTCACAAAATCCACTTTTGGCCTCTTCCCAGCCTGAAACTTGTTTTAACAGCAAAAAAAGTGAAAATGCATCTTTAGGACAGATTTTCAACAAAACAAAGTGCTGTAAGTATCAAGTTCTCATGAAAACATCATGAAACTTCTAAATCAACAGTCATGAGGCACTTTTTTGAAGAAAACCTTTGAAACTGTGTTTACTTTCACAAAATCCACTTTTGGCCTCTTCCCAGCCTGAAACTTGTTTTAACAGCAAAAAAAGTGAAAATGCATATTGAGGACAGATTTTCTTTAACACAAAGTGCTGTATGTATCAAGTTCTCATGAAAACATCATGAAACTTCTAAATCAACAGCCATGAGGCACTTTTTTGAAGAGAACCTTTGAAACTGTGTTTACTTTCACAAAATCCACTTTTGGCCTTTTCCCAGCCTGAAACTTGTTTTAACAGCAAAAAAAGTGAAAATGCATCTTTAGGACAGATTTTCAACAAAACAAAGTGCTGTAAGCATCACGTTCTCATGAAAACATCATGGAACTGTTAAACAAGCCTTCCTGTGACACTTTTTTGAAGAAATCTTTGAAACTATGTTTACTTTCACAAAATCCACTTTTGGCCTCTTCCCAGCCTGAAACTTCTAAATCAACTGTCATGAGGCACCTTTTTGAAGAAAACCTTTGAAACTGTGTGTACTTTCACAAAATTCACTTTTGGCCACTTCCCAGCCTGAAACTTGTTTTAAGAGCAAAAAAAGTGAAAATGCATCTTTAGGACAGATTTTCTTCAACACAAAGTGCTGTAAGTATCAAGTTCTCATGAAAATATCATGAAACTTCTAAATCAACAGTCATGAGGAACTTTTTGAAGAAAACCTTTGAAACTGTGTTTACTTTCACAAAATCCACTTTTGGCCTCTTCCCATTCTGAAAATTATTTTAAGAGCTAAAAAAGTGAAAATGCATCTTTAGGACAAATCTTCATCAAAACAAAGTGCTGTAAGCATCACGTTCTCATGAAAACATCATGGAACTGTTAAACCAGCCTTCCTGGGACACTTTTTTGAAGAAATCTTTGAAACTATGTTTACTTTCACAAAATCCACTTTTGGCCTCTTGCCAGCCTGAAACTTGTTATAAGAGCAAAAAAAGTGAAAATGCATCTTTAGGACAGATTTTCTTCAAAACAAAGTGCTGTGAGTATCAAGTTCTAATGAAAACATCATGAAACTTCTAAATTAACAGTTATGAGGCACTTTTTGAAGAAAATCTTTGAAACTATGTTTACTTTCACAAAATCCACTTTTGGCCTCTTCCCAGCCTGAAACTTCTAAATCAACTGTCATGAGGCACTTTTTTGAAGAAAACCTTTGAAACTGTGTTTACTTTCACAAAATTCACTTTTGGCCTCTTCCCAGCCTGAAACTTCTAAATCAGCTGTCATGAGGCACCTTTTTGAAGAAAACCTTTGAAACAGTGTGTACTTTCACAAAATTCACTTTTGGCCTCTTCCCAGCCTGAAACTTCTAAATCAACAGTCATGAGTCACTTTTTGAAGAAAACCTTTGATACTGTGTTTACGTTCACAAAATCCACTTTTGGCCTCTTCAAAGCCTGAAACTTGTTTTAAGAGCAAAAAAAGTGAAAATGCATCTTTAGGACAAATCTTCATCAAAACAAAGTGCTGTAAGCATCACGTTCTCATGAAAACATCATGGAACTGTTAAACCAGCCTTCCTGGGACACTTTTTTGAAGAAATCTTTGAAACTATGTTTACTTTCACAAAATCCACTTTTGGCCTCTTGCCAGCCTGAAACTTGTTATAAGAGCAAAAAAAGTGAAAATGCATCTTTAGGACAGATTTTCTTCGACACAAAGTGCTGTAAGTATCAAGTTCTCATGAAAATATCATGAAACTTCTAAATCAACAGTCATGAGGAACTTTTTTGAAGAAAACCTTTGAAACTGTGTTTACTTTCACAAAATCCACTTTTGGCCTCTTCCCATTCTGAAAATTATTTTAAGAGCTAAAAAAGTGAAAATGCATCTTTAGGACAAATCTTCATCAAAACAAAGTGCTGTAAGCATCACGTTCTCATGAAAACATCATGGAACTGTTAAACCAGCCTTCCTGGGACACTTTTTGAAGAAAACCTTTGATACTGTGTTTACGTTCACAAAATCCACTTTTGGCCTCTTCAAAGCCTGAAACTTGTTTTAAGAGCAAACAAAGTGAAAATGCATCTTTAGGACAGATTTTCTTCAAAACAAAGTGCTGTAAGCATCAAGTTCTAATGAAAACATCATGAAACTGTTAAACCAGCCTTCCTGTGACACTTTTTTGAAGAAATCTTTGAAACTATGTTTACTTTCACAAAATCCACTTTTGGCCTCTTCCCAGCCTGAAACTTCTAAATCAACTGTCATGAGGCACCTTTTTGAAGAAAACCTTTGAAACTGTGTTTACTTTCACAAAATCCACTTTTGGCCTCTTCAAAGCCTGAAACTTGTTTTAAGAGCAAACAAAGTGAAAATGCATCTTTAGGACAAATCTTCATCAAAACAAAGTGCTGTAAGCATCACGTTTTCATGAAAACATCATGGAACTGTTAAACCAGCCTTCCTGGGACACTTTTTTGAAGAAATCTTTGAAACTATGTTTACTTTCACAAAATCCACTTTTGGCCTCTTGCCAGCCTGAAACTTGTTATAAGAGCAAAAAAAGTGAAAATGCATCTTTAGGACAGATTTTCTTCAACACAAAGTGCTGTAAGTATCAAGTTCTCATGAAAATATCATGAAACTTCTAAATCAACAGTCATGAGGAACTTTTTTGAAGAAAACCTTTGAAACTGTGTTTACTTTCACAAAATCCACTTTTGGCCTCTTCCCATTCTGAAAATTATTTTAAGAGCTAAAAAAGTGAAAATGCATCTTTAGGACAAATCTTCATCAAAACAAAGTGCTGTAAGCATCACGTTCTCATGAAAACATCATGGAACTGTTAAACCAGCCTTCCTGGGACACTTTTTTGAAGAAATCTTTGAAACTATGTTTACTTTCACAAAATCCACTTTTGGCCTCTTGCCAGCCTGAAACTTGTTATAAGAGCAAAAAAAGTGAAAATGCATCTTTAGGACAGATTTTCTTCAAAACAAAGTGCTGTGAGTATCAAGTTCTAATGAAAACATCATGAAACTTCTAAATTAACAGTTATGAGGCACTTTTTGAAGAAAATCTTTGAAACTATGTTTACTTTCACAAAATCCACTTTTGGCCTCTTCCCAGCCTGAAACTTCTAAATCAACTGTCATGAGGCACTTTTTTGAAGAAAACCTTTGAAACTGTGTTTACTTTCACAAAATTCACTTTTGGCCTCTTCCCAGCCTGAAACTTCTAAATCAGCTGTCATGAGGCACCTTTTTGAAGAAAACCTTTGAAACAGTGTGTACTTTCACAAAATTCACTTTTGGCCTCTTCCCAGCCTGAAACTTCTAAATCAACAGTCATGAGTCACTTTTTGAAGAAAACCTTTGATACTGTGTTTACGTTCACAAAATCCACTTTTGGCCTCTTCAAAGCCTGAAACTTGTTTTAAGAGCAAAAAAAGTGAAAATGCATCTTTAGGACAAATCTTCATCAAAACAAAGTGCTGTAAGCATCACGTTCTCATGAAAACATCATGGAACTGTTAAACCAGCCTTCCTGGGACACTTTTTGAAGAAAACCTTTGATACTGTGTTTACGTTCACAAAATCCACTTTTGGCCTCTTCAAAGCCTGAAACTTGTTTTAAGAGCAAACAAAGTGAAAATGCATCTTTAGGACAGATTTTCTTCAAAACAAAGTGCTGTAAGCATCAAGTTCTAATGAAAACATCATGAAACTGTTAAACCAGCCTTCCTGTGACACTTTTTTGAAGAAATCTTTGAAACTATGTTTACTTTCACAAAATCCACTTTTGGCCTCTTCCCAGCCTGAAACTTCTAAATCAACTGTCATGAGGCACCTTTTTGAAGAAAACCTTTGAAACTGTGTTTACTTTCACAAAATCCACTTTTGGCCTCTTCAAAGCCTGAAAATTGTTTTAAGAGCAAACAAAGTGAAAATGCATCTTTAGGACAAATCTTCATCAAAACAAAGTGCTGTAAGCATCACGTTCTCATGAAAACATCATGGAACTGTTAAACCAGCCTTCCTG
This sequence comes from Cebidichthys violaceus, assembly GCF_023349555.1. Lineage (NCBI taxonomy): Eukaryota > Metazoa > Chordata > Actinopteri > Perciformes > Stichaeidae > Cebidichthys > Cebidichthys violaceus. Next base: position 22,370 of record NW_027176567.1, read on the forward strand.
GGACACTTTTTTGAAGAAATCTTTGAAACTATGTTTACTTTCACAAAATCCACTTTTGGCCTCTTGCCAGCCTGAAACTTGTTATAAGAGCAAAAAAAGTGAAAATGCATCTTTAGGACAGATTTTCTTCAAAACAAAGTGCTGTGAGTATCAAGTTCTAATGAAAACATCATGAAACTTCTAAATCAACAGTTATGAGGCACTTTTTGAAGAAAATCTTTGAAACTATGTTTACTTTCACAAAATCCACTTTTGGCCTCTTCCCAGCCTGAAACTTCTAAATCAACTGTCATGAGGCACCTTTTTGAAGAAAACCTTTGAAACTGTGTTTACTTTCACAAAATCCACTTTTGGCCTCTTCCCAGCCTGAAACTTCTAAATCAGCTGTCATGAGGCACCTTTTTGAAGAAAACCTTTGAAACAGTGTGTACTTTCACAAAATTCACTTTTGGCCTCTTCCCAGCCTGAAACTTCTAAATCAACAGTCATGAGTCACTTTTTGAAGAAAACCTTTGATACTGTGTTTACGTTCACAAAATCCACTTTTGGCCTCTTCAAAGCCTGAAACTTGTTTTAAGAGCAAAAAAAGTGAAAATGCATCTTTAGGACAAATCTTCATCAAAACAAAGTGCTGTAAGCATCACGTTCTCATGAAAACATCATGGAACTGTTAAACCAGCCTTCCTGGGACACTTTTTTGAAGAAATCTTTGAAACTATGTTTACTTTCACAAAATCCACTTTTGGCCTCTTGCCAGCCTGAAACTTGTTATAAGAGCAAAAAAAGTGAAAATGCATCTTTAGGACAGATTTTCTTCGACACAAAGTGCTGTAAGTATCAAGTTCTCATGAAAATATCATGAAACTTCTAAATCAACAGTCATGAGGAACTTTTTTGAAGAAAACCTTTGAAACTGTGTTTACTTTCACAAAATCCACTTTTGGCCTCTTCCCATTCTGAAAATTATTTTAAGAGCTAAAAAAGTGAAAATGCATCTTTAGGACAAATCTTCATCAAAACAAAGTGCTGTAAGCATCACGTTCTCATGAAAACATCATGGAACTGTTAAACCAGCCTTCCTGGGACACTTTTTGAAGAAAACCTTTGATACTGTGTTTACGTTCACAAAATCCACTTTTGGCCTCTTCAAAGCCTGAAACTTGTTTTAAGAGCAAACAAAGTGAAAATGCATCTTTAGGACAGATTTTCTTCAAAACAAAGTGCTGTAAGCATCAAGTTCTAATGAAAACATTATGAAACTGTTAAACCAGCCTTCCTGTGACACTTTTTTGAAGAAATCTTTGAAACTATGTTTACTTTCACAAAATCCACTTTTGGCCTCTTCCCAGCCTGAAACTTCTAAATCAACTGTCATGAGGCACCTTTTTGAAGAAAACCTTTGAAACTGTGTTTACTTTCACAAAATCCACTTTTGGCCTCTTCAAAGCCTGAAACTTGTTTTAAGAGCAAACAAAGTGAAAATGCATCTTTAGGACAAATCTTCATCAAAACAAAGTGCTGTAAGCATCACGTTTTCATGAAAACATCATGGAACTGTTAAACCAGCCTTCCTGGGACACTTTTTTGAAGAAATCTTTGAAACTATGTTTACTTTCACAAAATCCACTTTTGGCCTCTTGCCAGCCTGAAACTTGTTATAAGAGCAAAAAAAGTGAAAATGCATCTTTAGGACAGATTTTCTTCAACACAAAGTGCTGTAAGTATCAAGTTCTCATGAAAATATCATGAAACTTCTAAATCAACAGTCATGAGGAACTTTTTTGAAGAAAACCTTTGAAACTGTGTTTACTTTCACAAAATCCACTTTTGGCCTCTTCCCATTCTGAAAATTATTTTAAGAGCTAAAAAAGTGAAAATGCATCTTTAGGACAAATCTTCATCAAAACAAAGTGCTGTAAGCATCACGTTCTCATGAAAACATCATGGAACTGTTAAACCAGCCTTCCTGGGACACTTTTTTGAAGAAATCTTTGAAACTATGTTTACTTTCACAAAATCCACTTTTGGCCTCTTGCCAGCCTGAAACTTGTTATAAGAGCAAAAAAAGTGAAAATGCATCTTTAGGACAGATTTTCTTCAAAACAAAGTGCTGTGAGTATCAAGTTCTAATGAAAACATCATGAAACTTCTAAATTAACAGTTATGAGGCACTTTTTGAAGAAAATCTTTGAAACTATGTTTACTTTCACAAAATCCACTTTTGGCCTCTTCCCAGCCTGAAACTTCTAAATCAACTGTCATGAGGCACTTTTTTGAAGAAAACCTTTGAAACTGTGTTTACTTTCACAAAATTCACTTTTGGCCTCTTCCCAGCCTGAAACTTCTAAATCAGCTGTCATGAGGCACCTTTTTGAAGAAAACCTTTGAAACAGTGTGTACTTTCACAAAATTCACTTTTGGCCTCTTCCCAGCCTGAAACTTCTAAATCAACAGTCATGAGTCACTTTTTGAAGAAAACCTTTGATACTGTGTTTACGTTCACAAAATCCACTTTTGGCCTCTTCAAAGCCTGAAACTTGTTTTAAGAGCAAAAAAAGTGAAAATGCATCTTTAGGACAAATCTTCATCAAAACAAAGTGCTGTAAGCATCACGTTCTCATGAAAACATCATGGAACTGTTAAACCAGCCTTCCTGGGACACTTTTTGAAGAAAACCTTTGATACTGTGTTTACGTTCACAAAATCCACTTTTGGCCTCTTCAAAGCCTGAAACTTGTTTTAAGAGCAAACAAAGTGAAAATGCATCTTTAGGACAGATTTTCTTCAAAACAAAGTGCTGTAAGCATCAAGTTCTAATGAAAACATCATGAAACTGTTAAACCAGCCTTCCTGTGACACTTTTTTGAAGAAATCTTTGAAACTATGTTTACTTTCACAAAATCCACTTTTGGCCTCTTCCCAGCCTGAAACTTCTAAATCAACTGTCATGAGGCACCTTTTTGAAGAAAACCTTTGAAACTGTGTTTACTTTCACAAAATCCACTTTTGGCCTCTTCAAAGCCTGAAAATTGTTTTAAGAGCAAACAAAGTGAAAATGCATCTTTAGGACAAATCTTCATCAAAACAAAGTGCTGTAAGCATCACGTTCTCATGAAAACATCATGGAACTGTTAAACCAGCCTTCCTGGGACACTTTTTTGAAGAAATCTTTGAAACTATGTTTACTTTCACAAAATCCACTTTTGGCCTCTTGCCAGCCTGAAACTTGTTATAAGAGCAAAAAAAGTGAAAATGCATCTTTAGGACAGATTTTCTTCAAAACAAAGTGCTGTGAGTATCAAGTTCTAATGAAAACATCATGAAACTTCTAAATCAACAGTTATGAGGCACTTTTTGAAGAAAATCTTTGAAACTATGTTTACTTTCACAAAATCCACTTTTGGCCTCTTCCCAGCCTGAAACTTCTAAATCAACTGTCATGAGGCACCTTTTTGAAGAAAACCTTTGAAACTGTGTTTACTTTCACAAAATCCACTTTTGGCCTCTTCCAAGCCTGAAACTTCTAAATCAACAGTCATGAGGCACTTTTTTGAAGAAAACCTTTGAAACTGTGTTTACTTTCACAAAATCCACTTTTGGCCTCTTCCCAGCCTGAAACTTCTAAATCAGCTGTCATGAGGCACCTTTTTGAAAAAAACCTTTGAAACTGTGTTTACTTTCACAAAATCCACTTTTGGCCTCTTCCCAGCCTGAAACTTCTAAATCAACTGTCATGAGTCACTTTTTGAAGAAAACCTTTGATACTGTGTTTACGTTCACAAAATCCACTTTTGGCCTCTTCAAAGCCTGAAACTTGTTTTAAGAGCAAAACAAGTGAAAATGCATCTTTAGGACAGATTTTCTTCAAAACAAAGTGCTGTAAGCATCAAGTTCTAATTAAAACATCATGAAACTGTTGAACCAGCATTCCTGAGGCACTTTTTTGAAGAAATCTTTGAAACTATGTTTACTTTCACAAAATCCACTTTTGGCCTCTTCCCAGCCTGAAACTTCTAAATAAACTGTCATGAGGGACCTTTTTGAAGAAAACCTTTGAAACTGTGTTTACTTTCACAAAATCCACTTTTGGCCTCTTCCCAGCCTGAAACTTGTTTTAACAGCAAAAAAAGTGAAAATGCATCTTTAGGACAGATTTTCAACAAAACAAAGTGCTGTAAGTATCAAGTTCTCATGAAAACATCATGAAACTTCTAAATCAACAGTCATGAGGCACTTTTTTGAAGAAAACCTTTGAAACTGTGTTTACTTTCACAAAATCCACTTTTGGCCTCTTCCCAGCCTGAAACTTGTTTTAACAGCAAAAAAAGTGAAAATGCATCTTGAGGACAGATTTTCAACAAAACAAAGTGCTGTAAGTATCAAGTTCTCATGAAAACATCATGAAACTTCTAAATCAACAGTCATGAGGCACTTTTTTGAAGAAAACCTTTGAAACTGTGTTTACTTTCACAAAATCCACTTTTGGCCTCTTCCCAGCCTGAAACTTCTAAATCAACTGTCATGAGGCACTTTTTTGAAGAAAACCTTTGAAACTGTGTTTACTTTCACAAAATTCACTTTTGGCCTCTTCCCAGCCTGAAACTTCTAAATCAGCTGTCATGAGGCACCTTTTTGAAGAAAACCTTTGAAACAGTGTGTACTTTCACAAAATTCACTTTTGGCCTCTTCTCAGCCTGAAACTTCTAAATCAGCTGTCATGAGTCACTTTTTGAAGAAAACCTTTGATACTGTGTTTACGTTCACAAAATCCACTTTTGGCCTCTTCAAAGCCTGAAACTTGTTTTAAGAGCAAAAAAAGTGAAAATGCATCTTTAGGACAGATTTTTTTCAAAACAAAGTGCTGTAAGCATCAAGTTCCAATGAAAACATCATGAAACTGTTAAACCAGCCTTCCTGTGACACTTTTTTGAAGAAATCTTTGAAACTATGTTTACTTTCACAAAATCCACTTTTGGCCTCTTCCCAGCCTGAAACTTCTAAATCAACTGTCATGAGGCACCTTTTTGAAGAAAACCTTTGAAACTGTGTTTACTTTCACAAAATCCACTTTTGGCCTCTTCCCAGCCTGAAACTTCTAAATCAACAGTCATGAGTCACTTTTTGAAGAAAACCTTTGATACTGTGTTTACTTTCACAAAATCCACTTTTGGCCTCTTCCAAGCCTGAAACTTCTAAATCAACAGTCATGAGGCACTTTTTTGAAGAAAACCTTTGAAACTGTGTTTACTTTCACAAAATCCACTTTTGGCCTCTTCCCAGCCTGAAACTTCTAAATCAGCTGTCATGAGGTACCTTTTTGAAGAAAACCTTTGAAACAGTGTGTACTTTCACAAAATTCACTTTTGGCCTCTTCCCAGCCTGAAACTTCTAAATCAACAGTCATGAGTCACTTTTTGAAGAAAACCTTTGATACTGTGTTTACGTTCACAAAATCCACTTTTGGCCTCTTCAAAGCCTGAAACTTGTTTTAAGAGCAAAAAAAGTGAAAATGCATCTTTAGGACAGATTTTTTTCAAAACAAAGTGCTGTAAGCATCAAGTTCTAATGAAAACATCATGAAACTGTTAAACCAGCCTTCCTGTGACACTTTTTTGAAGAAATCTTTGAAACTATGTTTACTTTCACAAAATCCACTTTTGGCCTCTTCCCAGCCTGAAACTTCTAAATCAACTGTCATGAGTCACTTTTTGAAGAAAACCTTTGATACTGTGTTTACGTTCACAAAATCCACTTTTGGCCTCTTCAAAGCCTGAAACTTGTTTTAAGAGCAAAAAAAGTGAAAATGCATCTTTAGGACAGATTTTTTTCAAAACAAAGTGCTGTAAGCATCAAGTTCTAATGAAAACATCATGAAACTGTTAAACCAGCCTTCCTGTGACACTTTTTTGAAGAAATCTTTGAAACTATGTTTACTTTCACAAAATCCACTTTTGGCCTCTTCCCAGCCTGAAACTTCTAAATCAACTGTCATGAGTCACTTTTTGAAGAAAACCTTTGATACTGTGTTTACGTTCACAAAATCCACTTTTGGCCTCTTCAAAGCCTGAAACTTGTTTTAAGAGCAAAAAAAGTGAAAATGCATCTTTAGGACAGATTTTCTTCAAAACAAAGTGCTGTAAGCATCAAGTTCTAATGAAAAATCATGAAACTGTTAAACCAGCCTTCCTGTGACACTTTTTTGAAGAAATCTTTGAAACTATGTTTACTTTCACAAAATCCACTTTTGGCCTCTTCCCAGCCTGAAACTTCTAAATCAACTGTCATGAGGCACCTTTTTGAAGAAAACCTTTGAAACTGTGTTTACTTTCACAAAATCCACTTTTGGCCTCTTCCCAGCCTGAAACTTCTAAATCAACTGTCATGAGGCACCTTTTGAAGAAAACCTTTGAAACTGTGTTTACTTTCACAAAATCCACTTTTGGCCTCTTCCAAGCCTGAAACTTCTAAATCAACAGTCATGAGGCACTTTTTTGAAGAAAACCTTTGAAACTGTGTTTACTTTCACAAAATCCACTTTTGGCATCTTCCCAGCCTGAAACTTCTAAATCAGCTGTCATGAGGCACCTTTTTGAAGAAAACCTTTGAAACTGTGTTTACTTTCACAAAATCCACTTTTGGCCTCTTCCCAGCTTGAAACTTGTTTTAACAACAAAAAAAGTGAAAATGCATCTTTAGGACAGATTTTCAACAAAACAAAGTGCTGTAAGTATCAACTTCTCATGAAAACATCATGAAACTTCTAAATCAACAGTCATGAGGCACTTTTTTGAAGAAAACCTTTGAAACTGTGTTTACTTTCACAAAATCCACTTTTGGCCTCTTCCCAGCCTGAAACTTGTTTTAACAGCAAAAAAAGTGAAAATGCATCTTGAGGACAGATTTTCTTTAACACAAAGTGCTGTAAGTATCAAGTTCTCATGAAAACATCATGAAACTTCTAAATCAACAGCCATGAGGCACTTTTTTGAAGAGAACCTTTGAAACTGTGTTTACTTTCACAAAATCCACTTTTGGCCTTTTCCCAGCCTGAAACTTGTTTTAACAGCAAAAAAAGTGAAAATGCATCTTTAGGACAGATTTTCAACAAAACAAAGTGCTGTAAGCATCACGTTCTCATGAAAACATCATGGAACTGTTAAACAAGCCTTCCTGTGACACTTTTTTGAAGAAATCTTTGAAACTATGTTTACTTTCACAAAATCCACTTTTGGCCTCTTCCCAGCCTGAAACTTCTAAATCAACTGTCATGAGGCACCTTTTTGAAGAAAACCTTTGAAACTGTGTTTACTTTCACAAAATCCACTTTTGGCCTCTTCCCAGCCTGAAACTTGTTTTAACAGCAAAAAAAGTGAAAATGCATCTTTAGGAAAGATTTTCTTCAGAACAAAGTGCTGTAAGCATCAAGTTCTAATGAAAAATCATGAAACTGTTAAACCAGCCTTCCTGTGACACTTTTTTGAAGAAATCTTTGAAACTATGTTTACTTTCACAAAATCCACTTTTGGCCTCTTCCCAGCCTGAAACTTCTAAATCAACTGTCATGAGGCACCTTTTTGAAGAAAACCTTTGAAACTGTGTTTACTTTCACAAAATCCACTTTTGGCCTCTTCCCAGCCTGAAACTTGTTTTAACAGCAAAAAAAGTGAAAATGCATCTTTAGGAAAGATTTTCTTCAGAACAAAGTGCTGTAAGCATCAAGTTCTAATGAAAAATCATGAAACTGTTAAACCAGCCTTCCTGTGACACTTTTTTGAAGAAATCTTTGAAACTATGTTTACTTTCACAAAATCCACTTTTGGCCTCTTCCCAGCCTGAAACTTCTAAATCAACTGTCATGAGGCACCTTTTTGAAGAAAACCTTTGAAACTGTGTTTACTTTCACAAAATCCACTTTTGGCCTCTTCCAAGCCTGAAACTTCTAAATCAACAGTCATGAGGCACTTTTTGAAGAAAACCTTTGAAACTGTGTTTACTTTCACAAAATCCACTTTTGGCATCTTCCCAGCCTGAAACTTCGAAATCAGCTGTCATGAGGCACCTTTTTGAAGAAAACCTTTGAAACTGTGTTTACTTTCACAAAATCCACTTTTGGCCTCTTCCCAGCTTGAAACTTGTTTTAACAACAAAAAAAGTGAAAATGCATCTTTAGGACAGATTTTCAACAAAACAAAGTGCTGTAAGTATCAAGTTCTCATGAAAACATCATGAAACTTCTAAATCAACAGTCATGAGGCACTTTTTTGAAGAAAACCTTTGAAACTGTGTTTACTTTCACAAAATCCACTTTTGGCCTCTTCCCAGCCTGAAACTTGTTTTAACAGCAAAAAAAGTGAAAATGCATCTTGAGGACAGATTTTCTTTAACACAAAGTGCTGTAAGTATCAAGTTCTCATGAAAACATCATGAAACTTCTAAATCAACAGCCATGAGGCACTTTTTTGAAGAGAACCTTTGAAACTGTGTTTACTTTCACAAAATCCACTTTTGGCCTTTTCCCAGCCTGAAACTTGTTTTAACAGCAAAAAAAGTGAAAATGCATCTTTAGGACAGATTTTCAACAAAACAAAGTGCTGTAAGCATCAAGTTCTAATGAAAACATCATGAAACTGTTAAACCAGCCTTCCTGTGACACTTTTTTGAAGAAATCTTTGAAACTATGTTTACTTTCACAAAATCCACTTTTGGCCTCTTCCCAGCCTGAAACTTCTAAATCAACTGTCATGAGTCACTTCTTGAAGAAAACCTTTGATACTGTGTTTACGTTCACAAAATCCACTTTTGGCCTCTTCAAAGCCTGAAACTTGTTTTAAGAGCAAAAAAAGTGAAAATGCATCTTTAGGACAGATTTTCTTCAAAACAAAGTGCTGTAAGCATCAAGTTCTAATGAAAAATCATGAAACTGTTAAACCAGCCTTCCTGTGACACTTTTTTGAAGAAATCTTTGAAACTATGTTTACTTTCACAAAATCCACTTTTGGCCTCTTCCCAGCCTGAAACTTCTAAATCAACTGTCATGAGGCACCTTTTTGAAGAAAACCTTTGAAACTGTGTTTACTTTCACAAAATCCACTTTTGGCCTCTTCCCAGCCTGAAACTTCTAAATCAACTGTCATGAGGCACCTTTTTGAAGAAAACCTTTGAAACTGTGTTTACTTTCACAAAATCCACTTTTGGCCTCTTCCAAGCCTGAAACTTCTAAATCAACAGTCATGAGGCACTTTTTTGAAGAAAACCTTTGAAACTGTGTTTACTTTCACAAAATCCACTTTTGGCATCTTCCCAGCCTGAAACTTCGAAATCAGCTGTCATGAGGCACCTTTTTGAAGAAAACCTTTGAAACTGTGTTTACTTTCACAAAATCCACTTTTGGCCTCTTCCCAGCTTGAAACTTGTTTTAACAACAAAAAAAGTGAAAATGCATCTTTAGGACAGATTTTCAACAAAACAAAGTGCTGTAAGTATCAAGTTCTCATGAAAACATCATGAAACTTCTAAATCAACAGTCATGAGGCACTTTTTTGAAGAAAACCTTTGAAACTGTGTTTACTTTCACAAAATCCACTTTGGCCTCTTCCCAGCCTGAAACTTGTTTTAACAGCAAAAAAAGTGAAAATGCATCTTGAGGACAGATTTTCTTTAACACAAAGTGCTGTAAGTATCAAGTTCTCATGAAAACATCATGAAACTTCTAAATCAACAGCCATGAGGCACTTTTTTGAAGAGAACCTTTGAAACTGTGTTTACTTTCACAAAATCCACTTTTGGCCTTTTCCCAGCCTGAAACTTGTTTTAACAGCAAAAAAAGTGAAAATGCATCTTTAGGACAGATTTTCAACAAAACAAAGTGCTGTAAGCATCACGTTCTCATGAAAACATCATGGAACTGTTAAACAAGCCTTCCTGTGACACTTTTTTGAAGAAATCTTTGAAACTATGTTTACTTTCACAAAATCCACTTTTGGCCTCTTCCCAGCCTGAAACTTCTAAATCAACTGTCATGAGGCACCTTTTTGAAGAAAACCTTTGAAACTGTGTTTACTTTCACAAAATCCACTTTTGGCCTCTTCCCAGCCTGAAACTTGTTTTAACAGCAAAAAAAGTGAAAATGCATCTTTAGGAAAGATTTTCTTCAGAACAAAGTGCTGTAAGCATCAAGTTCTAATGAAAAATCATGAAACTGTTAAACCAGCCTTCCTGTGACACTTTTTTGAAGAAATCTTTGAAACTATGTTTACTTTCACAAAATCCACTTTTGGCCTCTTCCCAGCCTGAAACTTCTAAATCAACTGTCATGAGGCACCTTTTTGAAGAAAACCTTTGAAACTGTGTTTACTTTCACAAAATCCACTTTTGGCCTCTTCCCAGCCTGAAACTTGTTTTAACAGCAAAAAAAGTGAAAATGCATCTTTAGGAAAGATTTTCTTCAGAACAAAGTGCTGTAAGCATCAAGTTCTAATGAAAAATCATGAAACTGTTAAACCAGCCTTCCTGTGACACTTTTTTGAAGAAATCTTTGAAACTATGTTTACTTTCACAAAATCCACTTTTGGCCTCTTCCCAGCCTGAAACTTCTAAATCAACTGTCATGAGGCACCTTTTTGAAGAAAACCTTTGAAACTGTGTTTACTTTCACAAAATCCACTTTTGGCCTCTTCCCAGCCTGAAACTTGTTTTAACAGCAAAAAAAGTGAAAATGCATCTTTAGGAAAGATTTTCTTCAGAACAAAGTGCTGTAAGCATCAAGTTCTAATGAAAAATCATGAAACTGTTAAACCAGCCTTCCTGTGACACTTTTTTGAAGAAATCTTTGAAACTATGTTTACTTTCACAAAATCCACTTTTGGCCTCTTCCCAGCCTGAAACTTCTAAATCAACTGTCATGAGGCACCTTTTTGAAGAAAACCTTTGAAACTGTGTTTACTTTCACAAAATCCACTTTTGGCCTCTTCCAAGCCTGAAACTTCTAAATCAACAGTCATGAGGCACTTTTTTGAAGAAAACCTTTGAAACTGTGTTTACTTTCACAAAATCCACTTTTGGCATCTTCCCAGCCTGAAACTTCGAAATCAGCTGTCATGAGGCACCTTTTTGAAGAAAACCTTTGAAACTGTGTTTACTTTCACAAAATCCACTTTTGGCCTCTTCCCAGCTTGAAACTTGTTTTAACAACAAAAAAAGTGAAAATGCATCTTTAGGACAGATTTTCAACAAAACAAAGTGCTGTAAGTATCAAGTTCTCATGAAAACATCATGAAACTTCTAAATCAACAGTCATGAGGCACTTTTTTGAAGAAAACCTTTGAAACTGTGTTTACTTTCACAAAATCCACTTTTGGCCTCTTCCCAGCCTGAAACTTGTTTTAACAGCAAAAAAAGTGAAAATGCATCTTGAGGACAGATTTTCTTTAACACAAAGTGCTGTAAGTATCAAGTTCTCATGAAAACATCATGAAACTTCTAAATCAACAGCCATGAGGCACTTTTTTGAAGAGAACCTTTGAAACTGTGTTTACTTTCACAAAATCCACTTTTGGCCTTTTCCCAGCCTGAAACTTGTTTTAACAGCAAAAAAAGTGAAAATGCATCTTTAGGACAGATTTTCAACAAAACAAAGTGCTGTAAGCATCAAGTTCTAATGAAAACATCATGAAACTGTTAAACCAGCCTTCCTGTGACACTTTTTTGAAGAAATCTTTGAAACTATGTTTACTTTCACAAAATCCACTTTTGGCCTCTTCCCAGCCTGAAACTTCTAAATCAACTGTCATGAGTCACTTTTTGAAGAAAACCTTTGATACTGTGTTTACGTTCACAAAATCCACTTTTGGCCTCTTCAAAGCCTGAAACTTGTTTTAAGAGCAAAAAAAGTGAAAATGCATCTTTAGGACAGATTTTCTTCAAAACAAAGTGCTGTAAGCATCAAGTTCTAATGAAAAATCATGAAACTGTTAAACCAGCCTTCCTGTGACACTTTTTTGAAGAAATCTTTGAAACTATGTTTACTTTCACAAAATCCACTTTTGGCCTCTTCCCAGCCTGAAACTTCTAAATCAACTGTCATGAGGCACCTTTTTGAAGAAAACCTTTGAAACTGTGTTTACTTTCACAAAATCCACTTTTGGCCTCTTCCCAGCCTGAAACTTCTAAATCAACTGTCATGAGGCACCTTTTTGAAGAAAACCTTTGAAACTGTGTTTACTTTCACAAAATCCACTTTTGGCCTCTTCCAAGCCTGAAACTTCTAAATCAACAGTCATGAGGCACTTTTTTGAAGAAAACCTTTGAAACTGTGTTTACTTTCACAAAATCCACTTTTGGCATCTTCCCAGCCTGAAACTTCGAAATCAGCTGTCATGAGGCACCTTTTTGAAGAAAACCTTTGAAACTGTGTTTACTTTCACAAAATCCACTTTTGGCCTCTTCCCAGCTTGAAACTTGTTTTAACAACAAAAAAAGTGAAAATGCATCTTTAGGACAGATTTTCAACAAAACAAAGTGCTGTAAGTATCAAGTTCTCATGAAAACATCATGAAACTTCTAAATCAACAGTCATGAGGCACTTTTTTGAAGAAAACCTTTGAAACTGTGTTTACTTTCACAAAATCCACTTTGGCCTCTTCCCAGCCTGAAACTTGTTTTAACAGCAAAAAAAGTGAAAATGCATCTTGAGGACAGATTTTCTTTAACACAAAGTGCTGTAAGTATCAAGTTCTCATGAAAACATCATGAAACTTCTAAATCAACAGCCATGAGGCACTTTTTTGAAGAGAACCTTTGAAACTGTGTTTACTTTCACAAAATCCACTTTTGGCCTTTTCCCAGCCTGAAACTTGTTTTAACAGCAAAAAAAAGTGAAAATGCATCTTTAGGACAGATTTTCAACAAAACAAAGTGCTGTAAGCATCAAGTTCTAATGAAAACATCATGAAACTGTTAAACCAGCCTTCCTGTGACACTTTTTTGAAGAAATCTTTGAAACTATGTTTACTTTCACAAAATCCACTTTTGGCCTCTTCCCAGCCTGAAACTTCTAAATCAACTGTCATGAGTCACTTTTTGAAGAAAACCTTTGATACTGTGTTTACGTTCACAAAATCCACTTTTGGCCTCTTCAAAGCCTGAAACTTGTTTTAAGAGCAAAAAAAGTGAAAATGCATCTTTAGGACAGATTTTCTTCAAAACAAAGTGCTGTAAGCATCAAGTTCTAATGAAAAATCATGAAACTGTTAAACCAGCCTTCCTGTGACACTTTTTTGAAGAAATCTTTGAAACTATGTTTACTTTCACAAAATCCACTTTTGGCCTCTTCCCAGCCTGAAACTTCTAAATCAACTGTCATGAGGCACCTTTTTGAAGAAAACCTTTGAAACTGTGTTTACTTTCACAAAATCCACTTTTGGCCTCTTCCCAGCCTGAAACTTGTTTTAACAGCAAAAAAAGTGAAAATGCATCTTTAGGAAAGATTTTCTTCAGAACAAAGTGCTGTAAGCATCAAGTTCTAATGAAAAATCATGAAACTGTTAAACCAGCCTTCCTGTGACACTTTTTTGAAGAAATCTTTGAAACTATGTTTACTTTCACAAAATCCACTTTTGGCCTCTTCCCAGCCTGAAACTTCTAAATCAACTGTCATGAGGCACCTTTTTGAAGAAAACCTTTGAAACTGTGTTTACTTTCACAAAATCCACTTTTGGCCTCTTCCAAGCCTGAAACTTCTAAATCAACAGTCATGAGGCACTTTTTTGAAGAAAACCTTTGAAACTGTGTTTACTTTCACAAAATCCACTTTTGGCATCTTCCCAGCCTGAAACTTCTAAATCAGCTGTCATGAGGCACCTTTTTGAAGAAAACCTTTGAAACTGTGTTTACTTTCACAAAATCCACTTTTGGCCTCTTCCCAGCTTGAAACTTGTTTTAACAACAAAAAAAGTGAAAATGCATCTTTAGGACAGATTTTCAACAAAACAAAGTGCTGTAAGTATCAAGTTCTCATGAAAACATCATGAAACTTCTAAATCAACAGTCATGAGGCACTTTTTTGAAGAAAACCTTTGAAACTGTGTTTACTTTCACAAAATCCACTTTTGGCCTCTTCCCAGCCTGAAACTTGTTTTAACAGCAAAAAAAGTGAAAATGCATCTTGAGGACAGATTTTCTTTAACACAAAGTGCTGTAAGTATCAAGTTCTCATGAAAACATCATGAAACTTCTAAATCAACAGCCATGAGGCACTTTTTTGAAGAGAACCTTTGAAACTGTGTTTACTTTCACAAAATCCACTTTTGGCCTTTTCCCAGCCTGAAACTTGTTTTAACAGCAAAAAAAGTGAAAATGCATCTTTAGGAAAGATTTTCTTCAGAACAAAGTGCTGTAAGCATCAAGTTCTAATGAAAAATCATGAAACTGTTAAACCAGCCGTCCTGTGACACTTTTTTGAAGAAATCTTTGAAACTATGTTTACTTTCACAAAATCCACTTTTGGCCTCTTCCCAGCCTGAAACTTCTAAATCAACTGTCATGAGGCACCTTTTTGAAGAAAACCTTTGAAACTGTGTTTACTTTCACAAAATCCACTTTTGGCCTCTTCCAAGCCTGAAACTTCTAAATCAACAGTCATGAGGTACTTTTTTGAAGAAAACCTTTGAAACTGTGTTTACTTTCACAAAATCCACTTTTGGCATCTTCCCAGCCTGAAACTTCGAAATCAGCTGTCATGAGGCACCTTTTTGAAGAAAACCTTTGAAACTGTGTGTACTTTCACAAAATCCACTTTTGGCCTCTTCAAAGCCTGAAACTTGTTTTAACAGCAAAAAAAGTGAAAATGCATCTTTAGGACAGATTTTCAACAAAACAAAGTGCTGTAAGCATCACGTTCTCCTGAAAACATCATGGAACTGTTAAACAAGCCTTCCTGTGACACTTTTTTGAAGAAATCTTTGAAACTATGTTTACTTTCACAAAATCCACTTTTGGCCTCTTCCCAGCCTGAAAATTCGAAATCAACAGTCATGATGCACCTTTTTGAAGAAAACCTTTGAAACTGTGTGTACTTTCACAAAATTCACTTTTGGCCACTTCCCAGCCTGAAACTTGTTTTAAGAGCAAAAAAAGTGAAAATGCATCTTTAGGACAAATCTTCATCAAAACAAAGTGCTGTAAGCATCACGTTCTCATGAAAACATAATGGAACTGTTAAACCAGCCTTCCTGGGACACTTTCTTGAAGAAATCTTTGAAACTATGTTTACTTTCACAAAATCCACTTTTGGCCTCTTCCCAGCTTGAAACTTCTAAATAAACTGTCATGAGGGACCTTTTTGAAGAAAACCTTTGAAACTGTGTTTACTTTCACAAAATCCACTTTTGGCCTCTTCCCAGTCTGAAACTTGTTTTAACAGCAAAAAAAGTGAAAATGCATCTTTAGGACAGATTTTCAACAAAACAAAGTGCTGTAAGTATCAAGTTCTCATGAAAACATCATGAAACTTCTAAATCAACAGCCATGAGGCACTTTTTTGAAGAGAACCTTTGAAACTGTGTTTACTTTCACAAAATTCACTTTTGGCCACTTCCCAGCCTGAAACTTGTTTTAAGAGCAAAAAAAGTGAAAATGCATCTTTAGGACAGATTTTCTTCAACACAAAGTGCTGTAAGTATCAAGTTCTCATGAAAATATCATGAAACTTCTAAATCAACAGTCATGAGGCACTTTTTTGTAGAAAACCTTTGAAACTGTGTTTACTTTCACAAAATCCACTTTTGGCCTCTTCCCAGCCTGAAACTTCTAAATCAACAGTCATGAGTCACTTTTTGAAGAAAACCTTTGATACTGTGTTTACGTTCACAAAATCCACTTTTGGCCTCTTCAAAGCCTGAAACTTGTTTTAAGAGCAAAAAAAGTGAAAATGCATCTTTAGGACAGATTTTTTTCAAAACAAAGTGCTGTAAGCATCAAGTTCTAATGAAAACATCATGAAACTGTTAAACCAGCCTTCCTGTGACACTTTTTTGAAGAAATCTTTGAAACTATGTTTACTTTCACAAAATCCACTTTTGGCCTCTTCCCAGCCTGAAACTTCTAAATCAACTGTCATGAGTCACTTTTTGAAGAAAACCTTTGATACTGTGTTTACGTTCACAAAATCCACTTTTGGCCTCTTCAAAGCCTGAAACTTGTTTTAAGAGCAAAAAAAGTGAAAATGCATCTTTAGGACAGATTTTCTTCAAAACAAAGTGCTGTAAGCATCAAGTTCTAATGAAAAATCATGAAACTGTTAAACCAGCCTTCCTGTGACACTTTTTTGAAGAAATCTTTGAAACTATGTTTACTTTCACAAAATCCACTTTTGGCCTCTTCCCAGCCTGAAACTTCTAAATCAACTGTCATGAGGCACCTTTTTGAAGAAAACCTTTGAAACTGTGTTTACTTTCACAAAATCCACTTTTGGCCTCTTCCCAGCCTGAAACTTGTTTTAACAGCAAAAAAAGTGAAAATGCATCTTTAGGAAAGATTTTCTTCAGAACAAAGTGCTGTAAGCATCAAGTTCTAATGAAAAATCATGAAACTGTTAAACCAGCCTTCCTGTGACACTTTTTTGAAGAAATCTTTGAAACTATGTTTACTTTCACAAAATCCACTTTTGGCCTCTTCCCAGCCTGAAACTTCTAAATCAACTGTCATGAGGCACCTTTTTGAAGAAAACCTTTGAAACTGTGTTTACTTTCACAAAATCCACTTTTGGCCTCTTCCAAGCCTGAAACTTCTAAATCAACAGTCATGAGGCACTTTTTTGAAGAAAACCTTTGAAACTGTGTTTACTTTCACAAAATCCACTTTTGGCATCTTCCCAGCCTGAAACTTCGAAATCAGCTGTCATGAGGCACCTTTTTGAAGAAAACCTTTGAAACTGTGTGTACTTTCACAAAATTCACTTTTGGCCACTTCCCAGCCTGAAACTTGTTTTAAGAGCAAAAAAAGTGAAAATGCATCTTTAGGACAGATTTTCTTCAACACAAACTGCTGTAAGCATCAAGTTCTAATGAAAACATCATGAAACTGTTAAACCAGCCTTCCTGTGACACTTTTTTGAAGAAATCTTTGAAACTATGTTTACTTTCACAAAATCCACTTTTGGCCTCTTCCCAGCCTGAAACTTCTAAATCAACTGTCATGAGTCACTTTTTGAAGAAAACCTTTGATACTGTGTTTACGTTCACAAAATCCACTTTTGGCCTCTTCAAAGCCTGAAACTTGTTTTAACAGCAAAAAAAGTGAAAATGCATCTTGAGGACAGATTTTCTTTAACACAAAGTGCTGTATGTATCAAGTTCTCATGAAAACATCATGAAACTTCTAAATCAACAGCCATGAGGCACTTTTTTGAAGAGAACCTTTGAAACTGTGTTTACTTTCACAAAATCCACTTTTGGCCTTTTCCCAGCCTTAAACTTGTTTTAACAGCAAAAAAGTGAAAATGCATCTTTAGGACAGATTTTCAACAAAACAAAGTGCTGTAAGCATCACGTTCTCATGAAAACATCATGGAACTGTTAAACAAGCCTTCCTGTGACACTTTTTTGAAGAAATCTTTGAAACTATGTTTACTTTCACAAAATCCACTTTTGGCCTCTTCCCAGCCTGAAACTTCTAAATCAACTGTCATGAGGCACCTTTTTGAAGAAAACCTTTGAAACTGTGTGTACTTTAACAAAATTCACTTTTGGCCACTTCCCAGCCTGAAACTTGTTTTAAGAGCAAAAAAAGTGAAAATGCATCTTTAGGACAGATTTTCTTCAACACAAAGTGCTGTAAGTATCAAGTTCTCATGAAAATATCATGAAACTTCTAAATCAACAGTCATAAGGCACTTTTTTGTAGAAAACCTTTGAAACTGTGTTTACTTTCACAAAATCCACTTTTGGACTCTTCCCAGCCTGAAACTTGTTTTAACAGCAAAAAAAGTGAAAATGCATCTTTAGGAAAGATTTTCTTCAGAACAAAGTGCTGTAAGCATCAAGTTCTAATGAAAAATCATGAAACTGTT
>NW_027176568.1:0-40423 GCF_023349555.1 Cebidichthys violaceus
GATTTTTAGGGAGCATGGGAAATAATTTCAGTCTCACAAAAAAACGATTGATCGCTACAGCAGTTCTTCTGCTTGAACAATTATTCCATTAAAATTGAGACGCGCTTAATGTTTATCCTCGGCCATTTGCACTATGTTAAACTTAGGATCAATGTTTGTCTCAGGTTTAATTAATTCTAAAATGTTCTCTGTCAGTTTAAGCTGCCATCTCTCATATCGCGTCACAAGAGTGCACAACATTTGACTGCGCTTTGCGTTCAGCTCTACTCATATCAGGCTTTGTTTCATCTTTTAAATGATTCCAAATCCAACATATTTCCAGATTTCATACATAGGAAATGAAATGCACCGCATAGAAATATTAATTCTTGAGTGGCACGAGGTAATGAACGATGACGGTGCTGCAAGGATTTACATCAAATGAAAAGGATAGCCCGCGGCTAGTTGTGCTTGTACTTCTTTCCATCCACCGTATGCTACACCGTCCTTATTAAAGTTTAGTTAAACGCTGCAGTAAAAGTTTTAGTTTAACGCTGCAGGCTGTGTTTGTAGCGTTCTGGATGCATCAGGCCATACAGCCGCGGTAGAGGTACCGCTGGATTATTGTAGTTACTGTGCGTCTTAAGATGCCCTGAAAACCGATCTGTTGGTTGGATATTGTTACTGATCATGCAGTAAAATCAATTTTTGTTTCTGACTGTTTACTCTGAACCTCTCTCTCTCTCTCTCTCTCTCCTCTCTCTCTCTCTCTCTCTCTCCTCTCTCTCTCTCTCTCTCTCTCTCTGCCACGGATGTCTAACTCGACGACTCTCCGACCATCTGCCCCAAATCTCTACGCTCTGACTTTGTCCGCAGGCTTTAGGGTTTTTTTATCCGTCAACCTCAGACGGACTGTAAATACGATGACTTTGTTCTGAGTCCCTCCTCTCTACCCCTTGATCCGTCCTTTTATCCACCTTCCCTCTCTGTTCCGTGTGCTCCTGTAGATTAGAGTTGGCATTTGGCTTTGGAATGTCCCAGGTGTTGTAAGCACAAGTGCGTGGCCCCTATTGTCCTTTTTGTCTTTTGACGGAGCGCGGCGCCGAGATGTTCCCAAGCCGAGGCCAACCTAGGTTAACCGAATGCAGAGACTTCCGCCAGGCCACCGAGGAACTCTAAGCTAGCTTGGCCTGACACGCTAGCGCTCACATTTCTGTCAAATCTAACTCTCTAAACCACAGGTTTTTGTCTTGCTTAGCAGAGCCAGACAAGGAGTTTTTTTAGAGGCTTTCTTCTTTAGTTGGAACATCGGGGGGGGGGGGGGGGGGGGGGGGGGATGTGCTTTAATAGCCTGCAGCCTCTTTAGGTGTCTTTCCGCACTCAGGTTTTGATTGGCAGCCCAGCAGCTCAGGCGGTATTACCATAGTTATCTCACTACGCCACATGCCTAACAGCACTGACAGCCACCAGAGCTGTCTGTCACGGCTCTTAACTTTCAACCTATGGAGTTGACTCATAACAAAAAAGGGATAAACATGCAAACGGGGGGTCGTATTGGTTCTGCAAAAAGTCACAAGCAGCAAGGTGATCTATGTGAAGGGGAAGCTGAGATTGTTGCGGTTCAAGTCAAAGTCCCATGTTTTTTGTGATATCTTTTATTATTGTATCATTTACCACTATTTGCATATCTTGCTTCGATTCACTTTGAAATCTCGAGCACGAGGAAAGAGGACCTGTGTCTAGGATTTTGAGGGCGCAATTATAGGGAAGGAAAATATGCTGTGCGCAGCATTCTGTAGCTGCTTCTTTGGTTGTATTGACTGCACCTAAATAACTCCAGTTTAAAAGATCGGGGGGGGGGCTTTCAAAATTGAAGGATGCGTATCCTCCTGATTTATTCCAATTCCATAGCATTTACATTTACATATAGATGAACAGGAATCACATAAATAACAACACGACAATGATAACTTGAAGATAACCATAACCCCTGATGAGAGGCTCCCGATAACCTCTTTGAATAACAGTTTGACGCAAGTTTAAAAATGTTGACTTATTCATGATCTATTTGAGCAGGTAAGCAGATACAAGATGTATAAAAGCATATCGTAAAGAAGCCTGACGGTTGATGTCAGTGTGTCTCTCCGTCTCCTGTCAGACTCTCATGGATGGATCTGTTCGCGGTCGCGGTCCACGAGTTCGGTCACGCCATCGGCCTGGTCCACACCTCAGCCATAGAGTCCATCATGAGGCCGTACTACCAGGGTCCTGTAGGCGACCCGCTGAAATACGACCTACCCTACGAAGACAAGGTCCGCGTCTGGCAGCTCTACGGTACGAGGGAGCATCCATCCACTGCTGTGTGTGTGTGTGTGTGTGTGTGTGTGTGTGTGTGTGTGTGTGTGTGTGTGTGTGTGTGTGTGTGTGTGTGTGTGTGTGTGTGTGTGCGCACGCATGTGTGTGTGTGGTGTGACCGAGAGAGGAAAAAAAGAGCAATTGCCCCGTGGAGCAAGGATATTGATTAATGAAAGTATGGATTGAGTTAATTGGACCTCTTTATGGGATATGACCTTATCACAGCGTTGACTGACATGGAGAGTAGCAGTGTGTGCGGGGGGGGGGACTAATGGCCATGAAGATGAGAAGGAAATAATGCTTCAGGCCACTAAGAATAAGCATCTCATACTGTTTTATTTCATGTCTACTGTGGCGCAAATACAATAAATGCGTAATCACGCGTAGGAGGAGGAACTGAGCCAACAAATCAGAATGAGCAGAATGTCTATTGGTTGGCTTTGGAATGGAAAGGAAATTAATGGATGAATTGCTCCCAGAGCCCACCGTCAATGAAGTGCCTTGTCTTTTGAGTGTTCGTTGATCCTTCCCTGATCACGTGTCACCATAGGTGTCAGAGACTCGGTGTCCCACACAAACAGACCGAGCAGCTCGTCGCAGACGGCGGAACCTCCTGTCCTTCTGGACCTTCCCGAAAACAGATCCACCCTCCTGTGAGTAGAGATCTGCTGGAGCTTTGAGTGCAACACAAGAACTCTGATGTTGACAGCCTATTCTGGTTGTCAAACATCCATCCATCCATCTGTTAAAGAGAGAGATGATAATCACGTAAAGTAGTAATTACTTGACGGAGCACAAGTATGATAAGTGGTTATGTACAGGTTGACGATTAATTTGCTCCCCTTATAGCAGATTGACGGATGTGTGGAAGCAGAGCTCTCTTTAGAGCTCACACGGCGCTGCGGAGATACACCTGGCTATGCAAGGACTACCACCGGGGGTCCTCGTCCTCTATGGACCATTTCTTTTACGGTCCAGTTGAAAACCAAGACAAGGTGACGGGTTCATCTAAAACGGAAGAATCGCAAAGCAAGGACCATTAATAGCGACACGAAATTCTCATTACGATGCAGTTTTTTAAAGATATCTCACTCTGGACCGAAAGGCTCGGACTGACCAACAGACCCGTCTGTCGCGCTACACGGCGCATGAACCGCGAGTGAATTCTGAGTGATGACCTCGCGTCAGGAGCCAGGCCGTCGCACTACAGTATCCCCTCCTGTTGTCTTTTTACTACGATCTCTATATCGCTGGGACTGTGGCTTGAGTACGTCTGAACACTGTTATAATGGACAGAACACTCCATCCATATCCAGCATAGAGAACAGCTTTGTGTTTTTGTCAACATGGCGCTAACCTTATAGATCTTGAAGCGTAAACAGAGGCTGGTGTCTCAGAGTTAACTGTACTCTGGCGGTCTCTTGAATTAATAGGATCAAGAGAGGGCAGCTGGCTGAGGGAGTGATCAAACTGCGTTTCCAACTATGCCGACAACAACCCCGATGCTTGCTGACCTCCGTGCATACACTCACACTCCAAACTAAACGGACTTCTACGACCCCTCTCACTGGTAGCCGGCCTTCCACGGCCCTCATTGCTCATTTTTACACCACCTCCATATCCGGGCGTGACGCCTGGATGAAGGCGGATTATGCTTGACAAGGGGTCAGGAATGCTGACCGCTAGGCAGCGGCGCTGTGTTAATAGAGCTCTGAATGGAGATCTTTGTTGATGATGCGAGGGCCGGCGGCCTCCCACTCACAGAGGCAGCCTGTGGTGCTAATGGCTTCATCATTGCCAGGCCGGCCACGTCAGTGTTTTAAATCACTTATTAGCCCAGAGGATAAATGCACTGGGGGGACCTCGGCCGTGGCGGCGTGGCAGCGTTTCACCCAGCTTTTTTCCACCTTGTTTAACCTGTTTAATTAAAGGAAACCCATTCACACTCTCTCAGTAGGAGGATGCAATTATCACATAGTTGTTTTCTTATATGCAAACGCTTTTAACTGGGTTTTTTTGTTTGTGAGCTGCATGCTTTTCAATAAGTGAGATTATTTCATGAAAAGATGTATGTATGCATGTAGCCTCAAACACTCAATATTCAGATTTTGAATGTAATTTCTTCAACAAGCACAACTTTTCTTTCCTCCGACTTGTGTCCCTCAGGTTGGCGCGAGATGCCCCAGACAGATGCGCCAGTCATTTCGATGCAGTGGCCCAAATACGAGGGGAGGCCTTCTTCTTCAAAGGTACTCAAGCCTGAGAGGAGAGAGTGAACGAGAGAGACTGACAGACGGATAAACAGAGAGCGACAGCGAGGAGAGAGAGAAAGAGTGGGGGAAAAAAAAAGAATGGAGAGGAGATAAAGTGAAAGAGTAAAGGACAAGCGGCTGGGCAGAAATGGAGGCTCCAGCGGTCGATAGGATGCCAAGTCATGTGTGGCTCCCAGGGCCCGTATCACAGGCTCCCACTCGTCACATGTTCTGCAGGCTAAACAAAACGGTTCTGCTGTACACTTGTGATCTGCCGAGCTCGAGATGGATCTTTCTGACTTATTGGCCAGTGTGGTGAGAAACGTTCATTAGCCAAAACATGTTGAAAAATGATTTTTCTTGATTTCTTCTTCTCTCTCTCTCTCTCAACACTATGTGACGTGAATTGGCTAAAGTCTGCTACAAGCCCAACTGCCTCATTTCGCAGTACTCTTTTTTTTTTTTTTTTTCACAGATAAGAGCCAAGAAATCTATAGCTTTAGTTTGTCTATTAGGGGTCGGAATCTGTGACGTGATTATAGCGGACGCAGCACAGCCTCCTATCTAAACGGGGCTTTTCTTGGGATAAACTCCTACAGGATATCGTGAGAAGTTCCGAGCTCTAACCTGTTCCTGTTTTGTTCCTCGTAGGGAAGTACTTCTGGCGACTGACGAGAGAGAGCACTGGTGTCTCTGCGTCCCGCTCAGATCCACCGATTCTGGAGGGGCCTCCCTCCCAACCTGGACAGTGTGGATGCTGTCTATGAGAGGCCTGGGGACCACAAGATAGTCTTCTTCAAAGGTAAATACCTCTATCTGACTGTAACTTTCTCTCGTATCCGTCTGTGTGAGTGTTGTTGACTGACGACAGCTCTTTGCGTTCTTGGCACTCCACATCAGGCACAATTGACGGATTTAACTCTAAATGTTTCGGTAGTAATCGGGTGAATATATTCCAAACTATAAAGGCGGTGTTTCTCCCTTCACTTGTGTCCACTGTGTCCATCCTCTTCAGGTCTAAAGTACTGGGTGTTTAAAGACAACAACGTGGAGGAGGGCTACCCTCTGTCCAATCAGTGACTTCGGCCTGCCCCTGAAGGACTGGACGCAGCCTTTGTTGGTTACACAACGACAAAAACCTACTTCTTCAAGGACAGCCACTACTGGCGCTACGACGACCACCTGAGGCGAATGGACCCGGGCTACCCGAAAGACAGCACGCTCTGGAAGGGGCTGCCGCCACAACTGGACGACGCCATGCGGTGGTCTGATGGTGAGTAACCTTCAAAATCAGCGCTTTTTCTTTACTTGTCATTTTACTGCAGCTTGGCTGGTTATGTGCTGGATGTACTTTCATGAGAGGACTCAGTAAATGAATGCCACAGAGAGCTTTCATTTTCATCTCTTGTATTCTCTTGGCTGTGGCGGATCACGCACACCTTCAGTGCATGGGAGGAAATATTCATCAGCAAGAGAAGAAAGAATCCCTGCACACTGTCCTTTCACCTGAAATGCATTTTTTTGGAAAGGACCGGACAGTTGTATTCTCAATAAAGTGCATTGCTAATAAAAGGAGAATGTTTTGGGATTCTCTCATCGTTATGCTCTCTGCCTAAATAGCAACATGGAAACGCGACTAAAAACTAAAAACTTCAGTGGTAAACCTGTGAAAATGGAAACACAGGTTCATAAAATCGCATGTGGCTCTAAAAGGAACTGTGAAAAGTTAGGGAAACATTTCGTATTGGTTGGAAGCGAATGATCATTTGTATTCTTAACAAGTACCAGAATCAGTGCGGTATTTCATCATGCCTGTGAAGCCTGTACACAAACCGCACACTCACACACACAGACGTCCACGCACAAACTCAGATGCCGTAAGCTCTTGGCAAATACGATGTGTACATAGTCGACAACAGATAACCAGTGACCCATAGAAAGCGAGCTGTGGTTATGGAAAATGTACTTCTGTACGTTTGCCTTCGGGGTCCAAGTTTCCAGAGAACAAACTTTTTTTTTTAGATTACAGACACCGAGTCGGTCTACCAGACAGAGGTTGGAAAAACTGGCAACTGGTGCTCGCCAACAACAGCCTCGACCTACACACTGCGAACACAGTGGAGTGCCGAATCAATCCAGCAGCCGGTCTCCCCCTTATTATTAATCCACGCTGCCGCCGTGAGCTCAGTGAGTCGACCAGAAGTTTGAAAAAAAACAAAACACTAAAGCGGGATTCCAAAAATTGGATTAGCAAGAAAGTCTAACTGTGGATGTTCCTCCAGCATTGACCTGCGGGGCGATCGATGTCTCACAGTCGATCCTGATCCGGTTCTGCAGATCCGTCCGTCTGATGCAAATCAGCCTTTTCCCTGCTGCCAGATTAAACAGAAGTCTGTCATCTGA
Organism: Cebidichthys violaceus; assembly: GCF_023349555.1. NCBI lineage: Eukaryota > Metazoa > Chordata > Actinopteri > Perciformes > Stichaeidae > Cebidichthys > Cebidichthys violaceus. The sequence goes on from NW_027176568.1 coordinate 6,990, forward strand.
GAAGCTGAGCGGGTCGGTCAGTTTTGCGGTCCTGAACCAGAGCAAGAAAGGAGGCAATGAAAGCAACATTTGACAGACTGCCCTTTGGGTCACAGCTTCATTGAATCAGCACCTCACTCTCCGCTCAGCATCCGTTGCCTCCCTGCAGCCATTGTGTTAGTTATTAGTTTAGCTTTTCTTTCCTTTCTTCACAGGTTGAGTCTACAAAATGTGTTTACCGCTACTTTAATTTGACCCACGCTACTTTGTCAGTCTTGAATTGTAACCATCCCATGACTGAGCAAATGTACTGTTTTACTTGTAAGCATGAATTATCATTTTCCCATAAAATATATGTATTTGCAAGTTATTTAGTTTGGTTATACCAACAGTGGATCAAATGACAACTCTTATTGTGAAAGGGTGCGGCTCTTAGTGACAAACATGACCGGACTCTGCAGTTCCCATCAGTTCTACGCAGCATTTTTTAGCATCTTTCAGCACATTGTTTTGGTTTCACAACTTTACTTGTTTGATTGACACTCGCAGCTCACATCGAGCCGGTTTTATTTTAGCGAAAATGTTAGTTTGAGGATGTGTAAATGCATTTATGAGTCATAAAACGCTCCCACAGTCAATATTAGGTCCAGATAACGCTGTAAATGTGCATCCACTTTAATCATGCAAATCATACAACCATGTAGTCCCTTTGTTTTAAGTGCACACGAACATGTGACCGAGTTTCAAATCACCGTTTTTCTCCTCATTATGCAGCTCTCGGCTTTGGCATTTCTCCACAATGGCACGTCCGCTCCTTCCTAGCTACCCTGGGAATAACAGGTGTTTTATCAGGCTCCCAAAGTCGTCTCTGCTTATCTCCGCGTTCAGCCTGAACTGCTTGTTAAACTTAAATGTGTGAGCATTGGAGCCGATTGTGTGTTCTCAGTCTTTCTGAGAAGCGTCCTACTCGTTTGTTGTCGCCGAGTGATCGCAGTGGAGAAATGTGTCGCTGTGGCAGCACGGCCGCTGCCTTCTGTTCATATATCATTAAACCGGTTCAGAAAATGATTGTGAAATTCTCTGAAACGCATCGGGGAAGAAGTGGCAGCGGCAGATGGACGACACAAGTATTATTCTCTCCGCTAACTGCCGCAAATTGGCTCGTGGCTTTTATGACATATGGTCGGCCGCTGACCCGGCAAGTGACTGTGTCTTGGAAAAGTCAACGCTCAACTGTTCACTTTGAGTGTTCTGACGCGCTCAACAGCGGCGTAAAGAATACAAATATGATTTGGTGTTTTGTGAGGCGGTGTGTGACGTACTGGAAGCAATACATTTGAAGCACTGTTACTGATTCAATTTTTAAAAAGTGATGTTTTAGTATACATTTTGGATGAAAAGATCTTCCTCGAGAGGAGGACCAGCATGTATATATCTGGTGTGTGTGTGTGTGTGTGTGTGTGTGTGTGTGTGTGTGTGTGTGTGTGTGTGTGTGGTCCTCCCTTCATATCTCTCTCTGCCTCTTAAAACCTTCTCCTAACCCCCCTCCCCCTCTCTGTCTCTCTCTCTGTCTCTCTCTCTCTCTCTGTCTCTCTCTCTCTCTCTCTCTCTCTCTCTGTCTCTCTCTGTCTCTCTCTGTCTCTCTCTCTCTCTCTCTCTGTCTCTCTCTGTCTCTCTCTCTCTGTCTCTCTCTCTGTGTCTCTCTCTCTCTCTCTCTCTCTCTGTCTCTCTGTCTCTCTGTCTCTCTCTCTCTCTCTCTCTCTGTCTCTCTCTCTCTGTCTCTCTCTCTGTGTCTCTCTCTCTCTCTCTCTCTCTCTGTCTCTCTGTCTCTCTCTCTCTCTCTCTCTGTCTCTCTCTCTCTGTCTCTCTCTCTGTGTCTCTCTCTGTCTCTCTCTCTCTGTCTCTCTCTCTGTGTCTCTCTCTGTCTCTCTCTCTCTGTCTCTCTGTCTCTCTCTCTCTCTCTCTCTCTCTCTCTGTCTCTCTCTCTCTGTCTCTCTCTCTGTCTCTCTCTCTCTCTCTGTCTCTCTCTGTCTCTCTCTCTGTGTCTCTGTCTCTCTCTCTCTCTCTCTCTCTCTCTCTCTCTGTCTCTCTCTGTCTCTCTCTCTGTGTCTCTCTCTCTCTCTCTCTCTCTCTCTCTCTCTCTCTCTCTCTCTCTCCTCCTCTCCGTTCTCTGGGTAGCTTTATAGCAGGAGGTGGGGTAATGTGCTCATTATTGGAGCATGTCACGCCTGAATCTGCCATGTCAGTAATCTTTATAGACTCCGTGCATCTGTGCCTGTAAAATATTCTGCTCTTTTTTACCTGCTATGAAATGTCTATAGCGGCTTCTATAAAAGCCAAGCACTACAAAAAAAAAAAAGATCTGTGTGTGCGTGTTTGTGAGGCCCGTCTAATCATGTGAGGCATTAGAATGACATAACCCATTATAATGAAAACATGAATTGCAATAATAATAAAAAAACATAACATAACATTCACAGTGTTTGTCTGCGGCCTGTTTTCCCAAAGCGTCTCTCACCGCTGGAACTCCAAACACTAATTAGTGAAACTCACTGAGATTTAACCTGCCTGGCTAAACAGGTAGAAACGGAGAGTAACTGTTTCGTAACTTGATTTAATCACCGTGCAGCTTAGGGGGGGATGTGGAGGATAATAATGTAAGACTCAATGAGTCACAAAATATGAAGTTAATCAATAAAGCAGCAGTTAAAGATTGAGAACTTTGAGCTTTGAAAATGTCTGTTTTGCGGTACGAAACATCCGAAACGTTTCTTCGTCACGTTTCCCCGTCAGCTCGTCTCCGTGCGGCCGTCCTTACTGTTTACACCATCAGTGAAATGACATTAACCGTAATGGAACCTAAGGCCATATCATCATCAAAGACTACACTTATGCATTGCTTTGAACACGACCACGTTTCGTCATGTTAGGATAAATTGCATATATTCTGTACAAAGCCACTTTAACCCTATTATTTCCCTTTAGAATGCCGGCATTGGGTCAACTGTTTAAGGGAGACTGGCGCATGAAGCAATTGGTGACGGTGTCAATCAACGTGTTATATTTGGACCTTAAGAGCAATATGTGCTCTCATGCTTGGTTGTAATCACGTGATCGTATCCCGTAAACGGAATTAATGAGGAAATCCAGTTTGTGGCCTGAGAGACGAAAGGGTTAAAAAAGATGTTTGTTCTAAAACACGTCTAAGTTTAAGATTTATATTGTATTACTGTAAACTCTCAGAGCTAATACCATACGTTTTTGATCATTCTGGACACTTTAAAACTATTATATATCGGCTTGGTTCTGGCATTTCCTTTGACTAGACGAGGGCTTTGGGTCTGGAGTTGGTCCCCGGGTGCTGGAGGAAGGTTGCCTGCTGTTCCTGAGCAATTACAATAGGTCAGCTGCTGAGGACATATTGCCTTCCCTTTTGGGTTAACAATGTTTGCTTTAACTGAACATTGTTGTGGCGGCCTCCACCAGGCGAATCCCCTGTAAGCAATGCCTCCGCCCGTTGGCTGTGCAGATTAGGCTTTGATAAAGCACTTGTGGATGTTCAAAACTGGTACGAAAACAGCTAATTAGAAGCAGGTACTCTGTGCTTATTTCAGGCTTCTCTCAATGGTAACAAGCAACCGTCACCACTTTGCCCTGCAGGAGCTCCCAGCAGAATATGTGGAAGCTCTTTTTCCTGTCAGGTGTTTAGAGGTCTGTGTTGTCTCTGGGATTTTGCCAGTTTATCAGGTCCTGCTCCAAGCTCTTTGATGTGTGTGGGAGCAGTATGTGTGTGTATGTATATATATATATATATATATATATATATATATATATATATATATATACAAGCAAATTAACATATAGGCACACCTTTGGGCCAGGGACCTGGAGCCACATCAAAGCATTTATCTGCCTTTAGGCTGCTTCCACAAGCCGAGGATGAAGCGAGAACAGTGCGATAGAGAGGAGGAGGAGAGAGAGAGAGGAACGAAGCAGAGGTGGAGACAACTCATGGTGATCAGTGAGTGGAAAGAGACAGGCCAGTGGAAAACATGCCAGGTTTAAGAGATGGATAAGAAATGCAGCGAAAGGATGAGAATAATGCTGAAGGATGAGTGCATCCTTGTTGCTCTCATGAGTGATAAATTAGCATTATATTCTGACTTGTGTGTTGTTCTGGTATTACAAAACATACACTAATACCAACCCTCTCTCTCTCTCTCTGTCTCTGTCTCTCTCTCTGTCTGTCTGTCTGTCTCTCTCTCTCTCTCTCTCTCTCTCTCTCTCTCTCTCTCTCTCTCTCTCTCTCTCTCTCTCTGAAGGCTCATCCTATTTCTTCAAGGGGAAGGATTACTGGCGAGTGCCGAGCAGCGACATGGAGGCAGAGGCCGGATACCCCCGCCTCATCGCTAAAGACTGGCTGCTGTGCACCGAGATGCAGTCGGACTCTCCGGACACGGAGCCCAAAAGCACGGAGACGAGAGTCAACGTGCAGCATCAGCCGGACCACGCGGAGAACGGGTACGAGGTGTGCTCCTGCACCTCTGACACCGCCTCGCCTTTAGGCGCCCGCCCCTCCCCCTCCGCCCTGTGGCTGCTGCCACCTCTCTGGACGCTCTCGCTGGCCCTCCGCTCAGAACCGCTATGATGCCAAAGCACGGGACAGAGTTCCTGAGCTGGGTGCGGAGACAGAGACTCATTGACGGAGGGTCGGCGGACACTCGGACTAAATACAAACTGGAACATTTTGTTCATATAAATATCAATTGGTATGTTTTTTGCTGTTATTTATTTCACACGCCCATTCGATGGTCATTTTAAAAGCGCCTTGCTGTATGGGGTCGTACATGCAGTTCTCATATTATCACACTAGGATGTATCTAGTGGGCGTCCACAATGCTAGTGCCGTGCTTCACAAGTTGAGTTACGCAGTAAGTTCTATCGCTCGGTTTCTTCTTGAATGGCTGAACTGTATCGTTTTTGCAAGGAAGCTATTATACTTGAGCGGGGCTGTGCTGAAATATGTTCACACGAAATACAGCAGTATTCCGACAGCAGCCGTGAGAATTCCTTTTTTTTCCCCATGTAGACCAAGTTTACAACAATAACAAATGGTATCCTGGGATGTAGACAGCGGTTGAATGGTGACCTGAGATGTTGATCGGTGACGGGTGTTTTTTACCTGAAGGAATAGTTCGGCGTATTTTCTTTCTTGCCGGGAGAAATATTAGGCTACAACTTAGCTTAGCATTGAGACCGGAAAAGGGGAGAAAAACGGCAAACCAGGCTTTTTGTTACCTTCGGACATAGACAGACCAGCAGTTTCCCCGTTTCCAGTTTTTTTTATGCTAAGCTAACCAGGTTCCAGGCTGTAGCCTTATATTTACCTTACAGATATGAGAATGATATTGATCTTCTCATACAAATCTCGCCATGAAAGCACAAGATGTCAAACTATTGCTTTAAATAGTGCCTGGAAAGTGGAACTTCCTGTCAGGCTGCTCACTGCCTTCCAGCGTTCTCCACCACTGGAACCACCATAAATGGTTACAGTTATGTTTAAGTTGGTTACAGTAAAGCTTATGACAGTGGCTGGGATTTGTGCCCATCAATCCCTCAAGAAAGTATTTCAACTCTTGACAGGAAGAGCAGTCTGCAGTAGACCAGAGTACAAGAATGCCATCTGGAATGTACAGTAGATACTGTAGACAGATGCCTGAAACCCCAGCATGCATCTAGGCAGACAGCCGAAAAGGTACCCTGAAATGTAGTGGAGATTGATAGTCAGGTTAACAGATGAAGGGCCCCATGGGATGTTTGACAGGAAGACAAAATAAATGGCATGCTGGGATGTCGACAGGTAGATGAATTGCATCCAGGGCTGTGAACGGGTAGACCGGTGAACACCATCCACAGCTACGTGAAGGAAAAGGGCAACCCCTGTGCTGTGGGACGTAGGACAGAAGCAGGAAGTCCTCCTGGAAGTCTGGAAGTTAAAGTCCAAATGTGTCTCGGTGTCGCTTGACGCCATTACCCCAGCTTGTATCTCCTACCTGTGCTCCCACGCTCCTGGAGGAGCTGCAACTCATGCATCACCAACAGTTCATTTTACACCGCCTGCCATTTATCAGAGGCCGTATTGGTTTTGTGCTGCTTGTTGGTAGGAATATGGACAGATTGTGATTCCATATTGCTTTGATCAGATTACAGTTCAGTTTTTTTTCCTCACCGCTGGACAACGCCGTCCATCAATCCAAGCTCCGTCTGGTGACGCTGTTATAAGACCTCACAAGATAGCAACCGGATTTATTCTTGCTGATATATTTACCTACAATTTAAATAAAGACACAGATATATTTGAGTTGAGACGTCCTACGGTTGCTTCAAAAATCTGAGTGGACTGTGTATATTTCAAGGTGTGTTTTCTAATGTAAAATATTTTTGTAGAAAAATAAAAAGTATACGAATGAATTTTGTCGACCCGACTGTGGTCACACGAGTTTGTGTGGGAGAGACGGGTTATGAGCGCTGCCGCTAATTATTTAATATTTTTTTTTTAGCATCATTGAAAAGGAGCCCGGCCTTGAAGGCGGTTAAAGGAAACATGGCGGCTTGCAGACACCGACTGGGAGCTGCTCTCCGCATCACGTTAATCACACGACACGCTCACCATCAGTAGCTTTATGAACAGATTTGCTGGCAGAGGATTATAGATATATATGTGTGTGTGTGTGTGTGTGTGTGTGTGTGTGTGTGTGTGTGTGTGTGTGTGTGTGTGTGTGTGTATATATGCCCACGCTCTTTCAGGGAAGTACATCAGAGAAACAATGTCACCTGATCTAAAAGATATTTAGCGGTTCGGATACCGCTTGGTTAGATAATCAAAGTGAGCTTTAGGGGGTAAACCGAGATAAGTGCTTAGGAACATTGCGTACCACGAGAACCCCGTGTCAGTCAACCGACTTTTAAAATGAAAGCAATTAACTTCACCGAGAGGCAACGGATGACCTCTACCAGAATACGCACGGCTAAACTTTCAATCCTTTTTCAAGTCAAATGAAGTCTAAAAAGCATCGAGCATTATTTCTGCCGTAACGACCCTCCGGCTTGATTGTTTATTATTCTGTTTACAATTGCATTTTCTATTCTTGCACGATTGTGTCTCGTCGTAATAGGTTCTACTCCTGTTACGCCTTTCAATAGACTTGTTGAAATTCTCGTAATTTATTATCATTGTTGGTTTAAAGATAAATCCGTTGTTATTCCCCCTGCATCTGCCTTTTGTCACGCCTTGCAGGCCGGGCTGTGACACCACTAAGAGCCCCAATTTCTCTTCCCTCCTCTTGACACACTCGAGTGGTGTTAATTAACTGGTGTGGCTCGGCGGCCACCGCGAGAGCACCTGCTCCCCGGAGGCGAACTCTGCGTGACGGGTCGCTTTTCAGCAGTCGGTTCGACTGATCCTACTTGAGCCGCTAACCCTATATGTTAGAATTAAAAAACGGTATGCGGGTATTTTGATTAGGGAAGTGTGAAGTTATATCAAATTGTATTTTTTTAATAGAACTGTTAAATTTAACGTTATTACCTTTTCAATAATCATTTTATTTTTATCAGCAGTTCCACATTCACTAAATTTAATTAATACATCCCGGCTGCGCTTGGTCTTAATCGCCACTGCTCTCTAACTAATGTGGGAAATATTTCCAGCCAGGCAGGTTTGCATCATTAAAATGAAGATTTCTCCGACTCCGGATGCCCTGAGCTGTGAATGTTCCAGGTGTTAGGGCCTACGGCAAAGTCCCGACCGAACACATTACAAATGCACACGCACAATAAATAGATATGTTATGGTTTATTTATGGTATATTTATTAAGAAATGTAAAAAAAATGAGGCATAATCAAGTTATGCAATGAATATCTTAGTGGAACCCTCAATGAAACCACTGATACAGCTGAGGCTTGGGTTTTAGAATAAATTACAGAAAATGAATATAAAGACAAGTAAACTCAAGACAAACAACCAAACAGATTATCTCAACATGTTCTCATCCCAACTCGTCACATCCTGGCGCTTGATCTGACCCCGATGAGTCACTTTCTAATGCACTGGGTAGCCCAGCACTTCAAACTATGACGCTCCATTACAGCCTAACCTAAGTAGAACGAAAACAATGTAACTTAAGTATAGAAAACATCACCAACGTAACTTAAAAATAACTCAACATGCACCAAAGTACAACCGTTCCCATACTCTCTGCACTGTGGAGATGTGATGTTGTCCCAGGTGATGGATGTGAGGCAGTGAGGTTGCGGTAAGGGTCCACAGAGCTGGTTCGAGCTCGCGTGGCGAGAGAATCAATCGGCGGACTTGTCAAACCGAGCTCCGGCGGCCCTCTGCGGTCACGTTCCTTCATAAAGGTCATATTGAATTCAACACTTGCCCACACAAGCCGGTGGATTCGGCGGTAAGGAAGGGTGCGCCCGATCGCGTCTACTCACACTGGTCAAAGCTTGAGCCGAAGCGTCGCCTCCACTCTTGATGTCTGGTGTGACAAAGTGACAAAGTGTCGGACGCGGGAAGGTTCACCTTGATGGACGACGTATGGGCCGGTGCTGAAGAAATAGACACACGGTACAAGCAATGTAGGAAGCGACGATGTCATGCTCAAAGCACAAATCAAAAAGTAACTACAGCTAGACTGTCAAAATACACCGTAGAGAAAGAGTTTCTTACATTTAGTTTTTTCATTTGCTTACACCTGATGTCCGTGAACAGAATTTGGAAAAATATAAATATTGGGCAGTTGATGAGAGAAGAAACTCTCCTGTTTTTGCCAGCCAGTCAGTCTGGCCTTTCCCTGGTGAATAAACTGACATTTTATCAGGTGATGACTGTGAATTGCATCTGAGGCCTTTAATCCGGTTGAGATAAATCACCAACACTCGACTCTCTAAAGCCCACTGTTCTCATATATTATCCAACGGGTAACAAGTTGAACGTGACTCATTACGGCATTCAAAACAAACAACAGAGGCGTGCTGCTTTGCATGCCAACACTTTGGAGGTGTACAAGCATGTAGACAGTTGCTACAGTTTGAGATCATAATAATTGTCTGCTCGTAATCAGATAACATGCCACCTGATGTCACCTATGGGGACTTGAGGCTTCATTAGCTGCTACTAGCATAACACACCTAAATCTCCAACCAAACTGTTGGCAGTTTTTTTTATTCTTGAAACACTTTGTGAAACCCTTGTTAGGCATTTCGGTGGCCATCTTGGTTTATTGCAAACAGAGGTGACAAGAGAGGTTGGAGCTAAATACAACTGAACGCTTAATAAGACATTTAAGGGAACCAAAATGTTACAATTAACTTTCATTCATTCGTTCGTTCTAAGACGGAAACATGTATAAACTGTACAATGCTGGGGTAGCAACCTGACAATCACAAGGTAGCCCCGCCCTAAAGCATACCCTGTTTATGCTCTATTTTACTCTAAATGGGACCATCATTTAGTAAATGAACATCATGCCGTATTGAAAACGACTTGAACTATTGATTGAACGAATTAACTCCTGTCTACAACGTTTACTGAGGTGATAAATCAAGGGAGAAGTAAGGTCATTTTCTCATAGACTTCCATACAATCGGACTACTTTTTGCAACCAGAGGAGTCTCTCCTGCTGGCCGTTCGGAAGAATGCAAGTTTAAGGCATTATTTCTAAACGTGTATTTCTTAACGTTTTCTGAGGTTTCCGTCTGAATGTAGCACAACTCCTAAGTACTGCTGAATATGACCTCATCCCTGACTCCATTAGGAAAGTGTCCCTTTCGTCCTCAAGTTGCAGGATCCTGCTTGGAAATGAAGACAAATGAATGACAACACTGAGTCACACCATTAGATTCATAGTCATTGAAAATACAATATGGTCAAGGGTTGACGAGAATGATCAGCAGTTTTTCAATCATTTATCAGCCACCGTACATTAACATGATGCTGGTCTGTGATGTGGCACCGCTTTCAGTCAACACTGACACATTCAATGACTTGTGTTTTCAGTGGGAGCTACTTGATGCTTTACAAAAGCTTTATATCCAGTCTATGAATACCAAAGTCTCCCCTGAGTCCGAGGCGCCCTCAGTTGTAATAGAGTGTATTGAATTTCCCTCTGCTTCTCAGTTTAATTATCTGGCATGACCTATTGGCGGGGATCACACGCTGGAGCATAGCAATGCAGTATGCAGACAAAACTATTATGCTGATCAAGTCTTAAAAGTTCATTTCGGTGCGGAGATGGGTTTGAAAAAGCACTGACCTTCATGGCAAGACATGTAGCTATCCATCTACATGAAAAAAAGGTTGGCCACCATTCAGCTGTGCAACTTCTTCACCACGTGGTGGAAGGCCTGATGTTAGGCTGAACAGATGAGCAGGGCGCCGTGCCACAGCACTTGATATTAGCTAAGTGGAAAGGAGGGGCCTTGGAGGAGGCAGCTGCCCCCTAGCCTTCGGTCGTGGAGATAAAAGTTCTTCATAGTAAATGTGATTTCAAAATACACAAGGCATGCAACTCGCAGTGCTTTACAATGAGGGGAACCAACAAAATAGGGCAATGCAGAAAACACAAATTCAATCACACACATTTAGATTCACTCATTTATTGTTGCTCTTAATGGTGAGGAATTGTGTTGACTGTAATTGACTGAGAGGTTTATCCTTACTGTACTGTACCCTTGCCTCACTGAAACACTTAACCCAAACCACATCCTATTCTAGACAATGGTTGGGGACCATGTTCTGGCATGTTTGCAGATAAGTCCCTGTAATGTCTCTGTGGGATAATGTCCCCACAACGCATGCATGTGCGCACACACACACACACACACACACACACACACACACGCAATGCACCCTTATTTAATTGTATTCCAGATATGGAATGTACTGATATACTGCAAAATATGATACATCTAAGATGAATAATTAAATGGAATACATAGTCAAAGATAGTTGGTTGGGCTTTTGTAAAGGAAGCAAACATAATAATAACATCACAAATGTGTAAGTAAGCTTATGTGCTTTCTATATGCATAGTTGTCCTTGAGTGATCATTAGTATGGTTAAACATGGCTAAAATGCATAAAACAAAGAGTACAAACTCAGTTAACATGTGTTACATATGTGAACACATCGCAGCATCAACTATAAGTGTCGGGATTCTTGGGTCGGGAAAACCACTTTAAGTAATTCATGATATCACGCAGCAGTATTGTTGGACAATACTGCGCTAGTATTACACAATGACCGGCTGTCATCTCACTTGAAATCAGCTAGGATACAACGGCTCTTTGATACCAGATTGCCGGTGAGAGTCGGATGTTTCAAGGTTGATCTTACTGGTCCTCACTCTGTGTCAAAACATCAAAAAAAAATGTATTCCTAAAAAGCCTTCCACCTTTAAATAATTCATATTTGACAATGTGCTAGCAACGTCTCCACTAGAACTCAACTTCTCAAAAGCTGTTCTTTGACGGCTGCAGACTATTTCTCCAGGTCAGCTGTATTTCACGATGCTGTCACTGATTTCATGATATTGATAGTGAATGTTGTCACAAATTAGTCCATGTCGAAGGACAACTGATGATCCAAAGACTAAGATAAGATTAAAAAAAATAATATAATGACCTATAAGGACTTGTTTCCATGACATTTTCCCATCGGTGCTCATAGTAGAAGAATGGTGGTCAACGTGATCAATATGCACTCTTTTGCAGTCCTCTACCGCCCTCCTCTGGTACTTAAATATACAGGAAGTGTTTTAAACGCCTATCTATTACCTCCTGGGCAGATTAACTGTCTTGTATTCATGTGTGTTAAGGGCATCAGTTGAACTCTAAGAAACTCATGCTGGAATATTGTGCGACAGGAGTTCATATCAGTCTTTTTGCTTTGGTTTGTAGAAATATGAGCACATTTATCGTCTGCGCTTTAACTGTGGAGATACTTTCTTCCCAAGGACAAAACATGATAATTAAGCCGGCTGTATTAGTCAGACGTGCATCCACTCGTTCAACCGAATTGAAACAAAAACACCTTACATTGGATTTAGCCTCCCTGAGAGACTCGTTTAATTTATAGTTATGGCTCCATTTAGGAGCACTGGGCTCAGCAAGTCGAGGCTCTCCCACAGCAGCTGTCCTCCAGCCTTAAAAGAGCCCTTGGAAAGTTGCCTGCTCAGAAGAAAATACTTAATTAAATGATCATTACGAAGCTTACATAATGCTGGGCAGACTATGGTCTTATTTGGATTCTGTTCACAGAGGCATCGCGGATAAAGACACCCAATTAACCTCGCCCCAACCAGTAAGCAATCATCTCCGTATAATTAGACACTTCTTCATATACCTGTTGGACAACTCAGGAGATTCAAGAAGAGAGGGTCAGGTAAAATCTCAATTAGTTTGTGACTGCCGCATCACTATGCAGGTACTGTACACACAGTCACAGGCGTGTATAAATAGCTCCAATTACATGAAGACGCACCACTCCTCCGAGATCACGCAGTATGTGTTTCCTTAATCAGCCTCATTAGCTGTAATATCACCGGTGTGAAAATATCGGCTCATAATTGGAGTTGAGCTGTTGTGCTTTCCATCAAATAAACACGTTTTAACAGTTGGTGGCTTTGCATTTCCCCACTGTAATCAACAGCAACACCCTCAGCAATAATAAGAAAAGAAACAACAAAAAGGGTGTGGTTGCTTTTAGCCGCTTGTTTTTTTTCCCCCTCTCTGTCTATATGCATAAGTACGCATGCTCTCATTCTAGTTTTCCATCCAAACTGTTTCTTGTTAGCTTGTGACCATCAATGCATGTCTTTTCCCACATTTGATCGGCGATAATATTAATTTTATGTTTATTTTCGCCAACATTCTTCTTCGTTTTTCCTTTCACTTTAATAAGCCTAAAGTCAAATACACAAGCCCACGTGCACGCACACATGACGTACTGTCTCGTGATATATTGTTTGACACGAGTAATATTAAGAGACAGTCCCTCGTTTTCAAGTCCAAAGTAGTTCATCAGCGAAGCCAAAGCAGATGACAGAACAGCTTTCACTTTTAATGACCGAGGACCCTGGTGGTGACGTCAAACCTACAGCTGTAGTTGCTGCGCGCATGCGCTGTTGTTGCAGAGGCGAGACGCCGTCTGCTTTTGTCGGGACCGTCGATGCTACGACTTTCGCCGAGTCGACTGCGAATTGCGAGACACAAACGGGACAGTTGTCAGTATTCTCCGGTTATCGGACGTTGTTCGCTCGTCTCGGGTTCACAGACGGCGCTTGTGTCGCCGTGGTTGCGCGTCAGACGACAGAAGCGAGGCTCCTCTGTACACAAACAAAACGCAACGAGCTGCTGCTGCTGCTGCTGCTTTTTTAAGGTGGCACGTCAGAGAAGAGCTGCAAAAAAAAAAAAAACAACAAAACTCGATTCTCGTCCGTTAAGTTCGCTATAAACTCCGTGTTGTCAACGATGACAATCACCGCAGAGCTTTGTTAGGAGTTGAACTCCAGAACGTGTGCGTGCGAACATGAGAGAAGAGGACAGTTTGTTGTCAGGAAGGCAGCTCGTGGCAAGTGGACGAGGAGGCGAACATCCCTGCTGCCGCTGCCCCTTCTCGACCGAGGAGGAAGGAGCAATTGCGACCGAGAAGGGCGACCTGAGGCCTCCCGGTCACCTGTCCGTCTCCGAGTAGTATAACACCAGACTCTGTGCACAATATGGAGACGGTGGGGAAATTCGAGTTCAGTCGGAAGGACCTGATAGGACATGGCGCATTTGCTGTCGTCTTTAAAGGCAGACACCGAGAGGTGAGTGTTTTCCTTGTCTACTATTCATTTGACTATTTAAACAAAAATATATTCACTATTGCAGAAATGAAAGGTCGCTTGAATGGTTCGGTCGCGATGTTAGCCGTGAATCGCATTTCATTGGCCATCTGGTGTATTTGTTGTCATTGTACGGCCTTAAGAGGCCTGGGCTCACGAAACAGGATGTTGCTAAAAAACAGTTAATGGATGAAATACTTTTTTTTTTTTTAATGTATGCGACCTTTTTTTCATTTTTTTAAATGCATGGATTATGACTGAGCGAGGGTCTTTATTTTTTCCGGCTGTTTTTTTTTTTGGCAGAATGCTGCACGTCCATAATCCTGTTAACTGTTGAATGTAGAGCAGCAGACCATTATTGTTTCCATAAGCAAGCTCCACACCGAGACCATCGATGAACACGTTGTAACAACAGGCCCTAGGTCACGAAAGAGTATAGATGCTGATGCACACTGGTAACACAATGCATCGCATCAGCTACAACAGACAATACAGTGTCGGGCAAATGCAGGCCTGAAGCATCTGTGTGGCTTTATTAGTAAACTGGCAGATCAGATCCATATGTAACAGAGGATAATGGTGTCTTAGAACACATATTGTAATGTGTTCATAACACAATGCAATATGCTGTAAGGTCAGAAAACACAGGGCAAGGGAGTTGCATTATTTTGTAGGAAATGAGGTCAGTAAAGAGTCTCTGACTGCTCTACAAAACTATCTCAGTAATCAGACATGTGCTGTGTGTCCTGGAACACGCAAAACGATGCGGTGCAACACATCGCTACACTGCGTCCGTCCCCAAAAGATATTTAGCGTGTGATGTTCCCTCCTAGAAACATGACTGGGAGGTGGCGGTGAAGTGCATCAACAAGAAGAACTTGGCCAAATCCCAGACGCTGTTGGGGAAAGAGATTAAGATACTCAAGGTAAGTCAGAAGCTCTCGGAGGACTCAAGAGCTCACTGGTTTCCAGTCATTGGGTTTCTACGTGTATCATAATGAACACATTCGGTGTTTATGTCTATACAACAAGCATTTGTTTGTTTGAGACCAAATAAGACCTGAGCAAAAAACACCTTCTGTCCTCGCAAGCAGCTTGATGTTTCAAAAGTGTTGTAAAGCGTTCATTAGGTCATTTGATCGGTGTTGTGGTCACAAGTCAAATAAACAGCTATTTCAAGTTAAACATGTACAAAAATATATATGTATATATATATATTTGGCACACAGCACCCAAATATTTCTCCTGTCATTTCTGCAGGAGCTGAAACACGAGAACATCGTCGCATTACTGGACTTCCAGGTATGTAAAACAACACTCTGGGATCAGGCCGACTGAGAACCGCATCAATGCTTCTGTTTACATACGTCGTCGTCGCACCTCTCAATGTCCCGGTTTCTCCCCGTCAGTCTACTCTCACCAAAACAGAGCAGATGGGGTTGTTGGACGCATCTGTTCCAGATGACCCACTTCGTTCTCACGCAGCTTGAATAGTCTTGTTTTCCCCCTGCTTGTTAAATGAGGCTTTCGCTACATTTGTTTGTTCTGAAAATAACGTCTTTCTGTCTGATCTCGTCGAGGCACGTTTTCCCTCTGCTCTCCCATGTACAGCAAGATCCCTGTAAAAAGGTTTCCAGTAAATACTTCTGCCTTTTGTGAGCTCGGGGCTTTTTACAGTGAATTGTCTGTATCTCTGCTCATTGCAGGAGATGCGTCGCCAACCTTTTTTTTTTTTTTTTTTTTTTCAAGGCACAAGCCGACAGGTGTAGGCCCGGGTGTTGTTATCCCACACGGCCCGTGCGACGTACGCGTGTTTTCAGACACCAGAAACGAACCTCTCGGCTCAGTGGCCCGCTAACCGGGGCGCCGCGTGGTACCGCGAGTGGAGTATCCACAGTCGCAGCGGTGCTCTTCTGCCTGAAGAAAGCAGTCATAAGGCTCGCTGTGACAACACCTGCTGGACGATTCAGACGGCCCCGACACAAAGACGCATCTCAACTCGCCATGTGTTTCTTTTCTCGCTGCCATCTGGTTCAAAAACATCTCATGTTCCCATCATTCTCGAGACTCGAGACTGCATTTCTGCACGGTGACGTGTGTTGCAGGAATGTTGACTTCCTTGCTGTGTCTCTCCTGATTCTGATCTCACTGTTTTGTTTTCTTTTTTTACCTCCATATGAAATCTCATTATGAAAACTGCTTATTAATGAATTCTGGTTGAATACAAATACTGCAGGCCTCGTCACCTGACCCGGAGATGTGTTTTATTGATTGAAGTCGACCTTTCGTACCAAAATTGTTTCGTCAGAGGCCTTAGTCATCATACAAAAAAAAAAAAAAAAAGTCCTGACCAGTGATGTGGGAGTTGATTTGCTGAGCCCTGCTAGCTGCTCAATCACCCCCATCACAGTCTGGTTGTTGTGTTGATGGCAGCTTTACCTAAGAGCTCTTTGTCAGTATAGCTTTAAGAAAAGTATTTGTAACCGCTTCTAATGCCTCTGCCCATATCAGACCTCCAAATTCACAGCAACTCACAGTGGCACCTCTCTCTCTCTCTCTCTCTCTCTCTCTCTCTCTCTCTCTCTCTCTCTCTCTCTCTCTCTCTCTCTCTCTCTCTCTCTCTCTCTCTCTCTCTCTCTCTCTCTCTCTCTCTCTCTGTGCATTAAATATAGTCCCAGCCGGGGTCTAAGATTACAGGTATGTCGGTGCGCAGCAGACGGTATAGATGCTCTGAGCAGGGAGTCCTTCCTTCTAGCTGTCTAATTAGGGCAGTAGGAGAACCAAACCAAACACGGGACACCAGATGAACGCATTCACTTTGCTTTTCAATTTTGAGTTGTTTGTGTTCTCTAAAGAACTCATAATCGCAATCGTCGTACAGGTTTTGAGCAAGAGCGGAAACGCCAGAAACATTCTCTTGTTCCAAATGTAACGATTTGCTGCTCTTCTCTTATATCAATTGACCAAATTATTTATCAAGAGAGTAATTGGAATGTTCAGCGATAATGCAAGTAATCCTTATTTGCAGACCTGATGTAATGTTGTATTTAAATACACATTTTCCCTTCATAGAGAAACAAGAAATTCAATTCATTATTTCAAAGCAAGTCACAGTGCAAGATGAAAAATGTCCCCTTGCAATGCAATGGCAAACAATCGTATCCAACTGAAGGTTTTGGTGAAACCGCGATGGTCGGTTTTTGCCCTCCGGCTTCAATAAAGCCAAAGACAACCATTTTCAAAAGGCCTGACTCAGCTGAGCTATAGAAAACAGCCTGGCCTCTGACTGGTAGATCCAACAAGATACTGAGCTGAGGTCAGAGTGAGAGTCCGCAGTCATCTGTTGCCATGTGATAAGAGGGCTACTTTTTTCTTTTTCTTCTTTTTGAGCAGGCAGCACTGTGCTTTCCGTCTCACGGCGTGTGTCCTCAGACAGGGTTAGAGAGGCTGAGCGGGGCGATAGTGGAGGGAAATAGATAACCGATGTTAGAAAAGTTGTTAGAACTCTGAATCCCCCCCCCCCCCCCCCCGAAATGTGCAATATTAAAAAACAAGTCCAGTGGTCCAGGAGTCTGGGGCAGAACTAGCTTTACTAAATTAGCATGTTTATGTCGACTACTGTTCAAGACTCAGCAGTTTTTTTTGTCAGTCCTCCTATATTTTTGCAACCCTTTTAGGCAAATTTGAGCAAATTTCTCTTCCAATCCGGATCCCCCAGCTCGGTTCGCTCAAACATAATGGCCACCTGTTCCTTCCTTTGTCTGCCACTGACATGTGTTTGTTTACCCTCCCCCCCCTCCCTCCCTCCCTCCCCCACACTCTTATCTCTTCCCTCTTTAGGAAACTGCCAGCTCGGTGTACCTGGTAATGGAGGTAAGCTCGCTGTGATGTTTGGCTTTTGTTTGCCGACCGCTGTATTGTCTCAGCCTTTTGCAGGCAGCGCTGACGAGGCCCGGGCTATAATTAGCCGTGTCCTCAGGCATCAAGGGGGGGTTGGGGGGGCAAAATGGCCACTGGTTAACATCCAAATGCTGCTAGATTTTTTTTGCTGTGGCTTCCTACTGTTTCTCTTGATCCATAGGCAGTGTAATGTTTGTGAGTCGTGTATGTATGCACCACTGCACTTTGTGAGTACGTTGGCCTCTGGACTAATGCTCAAATGTAACACGACAAGTGCTTCATACAGATGTATCATCCCTGCAAGACACGGTCTGTCACGCTAGCGCTCCAGACATCATAATTGGCCGCTTCAGTCTTTTAGATTCGAGCGCACGTCAACTGCTATTTGTGTTGAGTTTTTTTAATATATTTTTTTAATGTGCGTTGTACAGACACGTGCAGTATTGTGTTTTGCACATTCGGCCAGCCAAGCAGAAGAGCTCGCCTCACACGCAACTTTAACAAAAGTGACACTCGCTCGCCAGAGGCGCCAGATCTCAAAATTTGCAATATATATTTATTTCTATTGTTAATGTGCATCCTCGTTAGCCTCCAGTGTCCTCTGGGCCCACATAAAGTAATAAAACAGCAATTAAACATCACACTGCATTAGTGAAAAGACAAAACTGTGACATTTGTTAAATGTTGTCTTTGTATTTATATATATATATATATCTATATAAATCTTAATTTGTTCATTCTTATCTCTGTGTCTTGGGGAAAAGGAAATGACTGAGGCAGCCTTTCATAACGCACCTTGTCCTTTCCTGGATTCATTCATATTGATGAGAGCATGGTTATAAATTTGTAAACGCATCACTCTCCAGCAAATCCTTGCTCTGATCTCGTTCGCTTTCTAGTCCCCTCAGAGGCAGGCTGATATCAGAGACTCCTTCACTATGGTTACACTCCAGCCTCTGTTTTACCTGTGTGTCCTAATGTGATTCCTTTTCATCTCTCCTTCTTTCATCCCCCCCCTCCCCCCCTCTCTCTCTCTAATCCCAGTACTGCAATGGGGGCGACCTCGCTGACTACTTACACTGTAAGTGCAACAAATCACCTCCTAAAAGCTAAAGATGCTTCTCAGTAGAAAACAAACAATGGAACTGATGTTGAAATGTCATCTTTGTTGCTCGGTGACGAGAGAGTCCCTGAAAGCCTCTCTTTATTTCTAAAAGCCAATATCATAAATCATAACACGAACAATTTCGAACGGTAGAATAATCTTAAGTTTCTAGGTTTGAATCGCTAAATAAAGGCATTTAAATCACAAAATAAACAAATATTCTTGGAGTTCCAGAACGGTGATCTTCGGTTAGGAGCTGCTGCTTAAGACTGTGATTAGTAGATGAAGAAGACTTATTTCTCAGCTCTTTTAAATCTACCAAGAAGAAAATAAAAGGGAACAACTTAACGGTCAAATATACGCCCCAAGGCTGCCATTCAGCTCACACCTCTGTGTTTTCTTTTGGTTTCCTGTTTGACCGCAGGAAGCTGCCTTCTTATCTGAGGCCCTGAAGACTCAGCTTCAGTATCAGCTTCAGGCTTAAAATAGACTTTAACATAGCAGCGTAATAAAACCGCATAGAAGCGTCCCTCCTGCATTTGAGAAATATATCACATACATACAGTACACACCCTCCTTATAAATATGCTTTTTATTCATTACTATGCTAACAAACCTGGTCATTAAAATACAAGTCTATAATTCTGTCCAGGTTTGCCACATCTCATAAATTGCTGGGCTCTCTCTACAGTGCACTCAACTCGTCTGAGGTGGGCCTTTATCTGTCAACGTGGGCAGTCTGGGAAATAAAACATCTAGCTGTTTGCAGAATAATTATAGCTCTATAGCTGCTAACTTTGTCTGCCAGGTACAAATAGTCTAAATAGAGGACCTATTTCAGTAATAGCCTTTCCCTCTGGTTTTGGATCCACTACCCACTTTGGGCAATGAACATAACTTTTTGTTTTTTCCTGGCCCAAGTCGAGCCTGAGTCTGGCTTCACAGGAAAGGGAGGTGGACCCAGAGAGAAATTCAAGACTTAAGGGAGGGACTCTCACATAGAACCATGTTGTACCACCGTGAGAGGAGGGGAACGATTGGAGGGAAGGAAGAGACTGGGAGCAGGAGGTGGCAGTGGGGTGATGTGACGGAACAGAGAGGAAAAATACAACTTACAGATGTATTTAGAGGCGAAGATCGTATGATTTGAATAAATTAGAAAATCTTATGTAAGCGGGATATTCGGTCCCGATCTGTCTTCTGTACCCCCACCATGTTTCCTCCATCAGTAATCAATCAATAAACCACGTTGTATATACCCAGTATACCAAAGGTAAATCTTTATTCTCTGCAGCCAAGGGCACGCTGAGTGAGGACACCATTCGGGTTTTCCTGCAGCAGATCGCGGGGGCCATGAGGGTCCTTCAGGGCAAAGGCATAATCCACAGGGACCTCAAGCCCCAGAACATCCTGCTCTCCTACCCACCGGGACGCAAGTCTCACTCCAACAACACCTGCATCAAGATCGGTAGGTTCGATGGTGTGAAATAAAAAGAGCAAAAGCATTTTAACGTTTCAGACATGAGCCCATATGTTGTGGGTTTACATCAGGATTTTATAGTAAAACCTTCTACAGGAGCAAAACAAAAAAACCTTATTGAGTCTCATGATGGAAACATTGGAAACCCATACGCTGCAGTCCAGCTCTTTGCAGACAGTAGTAACAGGACCTAATAATGAATTCCCCAGCTGATTCCACTAAGATAATAACTCTAAACTGGTTCCAGGAAATTGATTAGATTATATATAGAATTTCACATTTTCCCTCTGCACTGTTGGCAGCCTTCCTCTGATAAACCAAGAGAGTAAGAACCCTATCCACAGATACTTGAAGCATGTTTCGAGTCTGACTCATTTGACCATAAACAATGAAGTTCGGTTTCACAACAAGTAATCTGCGTTTTTTTTTTTTTTGTAAAGTGTCACGACCAAGCACTGAGAGCGAGTTCCTGTTGTTCAGCAGTTTGGAAACGCCGCTAATCCTTAAGCCTGTTAATTCCCGTTCACTCTGGAGAGACTTGATTGCCTCGTGGGAGTGGAGTCTGAGGCTCCCAGCCACTGCAGAACGCTATTATCCTCACCACTCCGGGAAAACTGTCACCGTCACACTAACAAACGGCCCCGTTCACACGCATCCTACCTACATGGATGCAGGTGCTGCACACAAGCACATCCGCGGTGCTTAAGGGATTACTGAAACATGTTGACTTGTTAAAAAAAAAAAGGCTGTGTGCTCAAGGATATTGGGTCTTATAATACGAGTAATATAATGAGCTACACAGAGATTATTTGGAGTATTTAATTATATATATATATGGACAAAACAATAGTGCTTTGTGATTGGCAAGTGTTTTATTAAACCATAACTCCCTGCGGGGGGGGGGGGGGAATAATGCTGCGCTCTCATCATACCTGTAATCACAGTGAAGATCTGCCTCTCAACCATTATTGCTATTATGATTTATGGTTGTATTGGTTTTAAAAATAGATACTGTTCAGTTGGGAAACAAAAAAATAAATTTTAGAGCATTATGGATTTGTTTGTTTTTTTCTGCAACCGTCTGCAGTTTTTCTTCTGGGAGTTCTTTTCTCTATTTTTTCTGATTTCATCAGTTTGAGTCTCAGCATTTGCACATTTTCTCTCCACAGCGGACTTTGGCTTTGCCAGGTACCTCCAGAGCAACATGATGGCGGCAACACTCTGTGGGTCCCCTATGTACATGGTGAGGGTTCTTTGTCCAGCCAAACCTGATGATGTGCTGTCGCTTCTGATCGTTGCTTTAATATTACAGTGTTTGCTGAACAGTCATAATACTAACTTAATCGTCTCATTAATTGTTCATCAAAGAGTTCCACTGAAGTGTCGCAATCTCACTATATTTGTTTTTCCTCTCTAGGCGCCTGAAGTCATTATGTCCCAAAACTATGACGCCAAGGCTGACCTGTGGAGTATAGGAACCATAGTGTTTCAGTGTCTGATTGGAAAGGCTCCTTTTCAGGTAAACGCGTCATGACGATGCATGTTTGTTTTTTTTCGCAATGTGAGCCGCTTCCCTCATGCCAACAACGTCGTTAAGGGATGAGCCAGCATCGAACCTCAACCGACTAAAGACAGAAATGAACAATTTACTGTTATCCATGGCTTTTAAGACAATCATAAGCATATGTGTACTGAAAATAAAAAATAATAACAAAATTAAGTTAATTAACACAAAGCTATGCTGAATGCTCCTTTAACATGTCATTAGAAGCATCAGTTCAGTTTGTGAGTAAGTATTCAAACAGACTCTTCTCTCCAGCTCATGTGGAAGATGAGGAAGAACCCAAAAACCCAGTAAAAATGATAAATAAAATGATGCTGTGAAAGATTAAACGCATAACTTCTTTCATAACGACCTCATCTAATCTGGCCCAGCAGCATTTCTGAAGCTATTAGAGCGGCGTCACTCTTTGCTTCATTGACAAGGCATGTCAAAACATGTGTTATTGTAAGTGATTGAACCCCGAGCCAGCCACTGTTAATGACATTCTCCTGTCTGTGCAATGGCAGCATACTGTGCCATAAACGTGTGTGACTGTGTGTGTGACTGTGTGTGTGTGTGTGTGTGTGTGTGTGTGTGTGTGTGTGTGTGTGTGTGTGTGTGTGTGTGTGTGTGTGTGTGTGTGCGCGCGCGCGCAGATGCACATACATTTGCAGATGTTTACATGTTTTCAACTCTCTCTCCGACCTTTCGTCATTTCTAGGCTAGCAGTCCCCAGGACCTCCGGCTGTTCTATGAAAAAAACAAGACTCTCAGCCCCAAGTAAGGAGTTACAATGACAGCATATTTATTTTTTTATGTTATGGTAAAAGGCAAAACATTAGTGGAGTTAATCGTTTTGTTCCGCGTTCCTTTTATGGATTTTACTTCGAAGAAATTACAAAACTTTCTTCAGAACGGATGCCCCAATAAAAAGTGAAGAGAGACCCGATTATCTTTTGACAAGGTGTTGCTACAGTGCTGTTAAAAATAACAAAACAAAAGTAGTCTTTTGCATATACGCTGCCAGTTCCGGCCATGCCAGCTGGCTTGTGAAAACAGTTGAACAGCAGTTGATTCACAACATTGTCAGAGATGACAAGCCCCCGACGAATCCATCCCAACCTAATGAATGTCTGCGAGGCTTCACGTTTCACTCTCTCACCGCTGCCTAATGAAACCACACTAAGGTTTTCATTAGTTTAATCATCTCGAGGGAATAGAGATTCATTTGGTTACAGTATGAACATAAAAAGTAAAGCCAGCGCAGCTGAACGTGTTCCTGTATCTGTACTTGTATTGGCAGCATCCCCAGAGAGACTTCTAGCCATTTGAGGCACCTGCTGTTGGGTCTGCTGCAGCGCAACCACAAGGACCGCATGGACTTCGGTCAGTGAACAAGAAGTACAGGAAAAGGAACGAATCGGTTGACTGTGTGCCGTTGATGCGGAACAACACTGCAAACTTACTAATGTAGCATTTCAGAAACGCTTCTCTAGTCCCATTACCCAGACGACAGATGCAACAAGTATTCCTGTGTCCGTCTGCCTCTATGAACCGTGAGCGCAGTACTGCACTGACGGTCACTACCTCCCACTGATTCTCTTTCTTCTGCTGTTGTTGCTAGATGAGTTCTTTTGTCATCCGTTCCTGGAGGCTAGCTCGTCCCTGAAAAAGAGTAAGTAAGAATAAATAGGTTGGATAATAAGTGCAGGACTATAGCTGTATTGTTTATGATGTGTGTGTGTGTGTGTGTGTGTGTGTGTGTGTGTGTGTGTGTGTGTATTTGAGTGTAATAGACATTACACATTTTCTGATGGCAGTAAGAGCAATGTAACCCTCAAAGTAATGCAAGATTGAAATAAGGACAGGGGCTTGAAACACCATAGACTTATGATGTGATGTGCGTTGGGCTTTTCTTAACAAGCGCATTGCTTTTGTTCGCAGCGACTCCTACCGCGTCCATGACCTGCCTCCCAAGCTCTGCATCAGCCAGCTCTTGTAGCAGCTCTTCCACCTCTCACCTCGCCTCTCCACCGGTTTGTGTTTATTACTCCTGTATTATGTTTCCTCCGTTTCTCTCCTCTAAGTATCGAGGCTGTGTTTTAGAAAACCGACCAAGTCAACACCTATTTCTCTATCTCTTTTGTGCTTTCTTTCTTGGTTCACCGACTTTCTCTTTCTCTTTCTCTCCCCCCCCCCCCCTCCCCCGTCTCTGCAGCAGTCGCTTGCTGAGGGTCAGCACTTGCGTGCCAAAGCTCTGGCCTCCCCTACCCAGGAGGCTACTGGTTTTCTTCTCAAGGACTCCTCTGGCGGGGGTGGCAGCAGCAAGAACTCCTCCTCCTGTGACACAGATGACTTTGTCATGGTGCCTGCTCACTTCACCAGTAAGAAATCTACCTAAATATCAAATGCCTTTGTGCACAGTCCTCACATTGGCTCCGGCTCTATAGGATTACTAAAGTCATATCTTACTTTACATTTTTTTTTTTTCATAGTTTTTATGTGGCATTAATAGCATTTCATAAGCTGGAGCTGTACTCTGTCTCTTTTCTGATATATTTTTTCTGGTTTTGCAGCGGGTGAGCTGACATGCGAGAGTAAAGTGCTGCAGGACAGCCTGATGAACAGCGGGTGAGACGCAAGGATGGGTTATTCATAGATCGCCATTACTTGTATTACACTAATATAATATAGTTGTGTAACAGTGTTAAAGAACACCACTGGTAGAGGAGGACAACTGACTATCCCTAATTCAATTTACAGTAAAAGTGAGAGCGTGTTGTATTCATTTTCAAGATGTGTAGCTCGATAAAGTCCTCGTGACGTGTCTCCTCTTTAATCAGCTCTCTTCTGGCTTCTGCTGGTCTGTGCAGCCAAGTCAAAACCCCGCCACACTCCCCTTCCTGCAGTGGGTCTCCAAGTCCCGTCAGGTAGAGACCTCAAAGCTATACGTTTGGTTGTGTAGCTCAGAGAACAAGACGCTGAACGACACAGGAATGGTTAATGGTAGAAGAAGAAGAAATTGATTGAATAGCTGGTACGGTAGATTAAATTAATTGATATCTGCTAAATTAATACATGTCTTTAATTAACCTCAGTTCACACACACTGTGTTATGTTTGGGGTTTTTTTACATTAGAGACGTACAGGCTTGGCAGTATTAACAGAATGTCTCTATTGCAAAATATGTGGAGTACTCATTCATGTTGAAAGTGTTAAACTTGTCTGTGTCCACACACACACACACACACACACACACACACACACACACTAAGCCTCTCATCGCTCAACTGTTTGCCTTGGCACACTCTGTTCTTCTCACTGTTGTTGGCAGGCCCGGTGAATTCTCGGGAAGTAACTATGGGGGTAGCTATGGAAACCACGGACAGTCGTTGCCCATCCCAGTCCCCTCCCAGGTCCACAACTACCAGCGCATGGAGCAGAATCTCCATTGTACCAAACCGGATGGCTCACCCCGGTCTGTGTCACTTGTTGCCAATGTAAATGTGTATTTCTACACTTCTTTAATTGACTGCGGTGACTCATGAACGTCGTGTCATTAGGTTGTCCACACCTGTGCGGCGTTGCAGCAGCGGGAGCTCGTTGGGCTTCGCTCGGACCGGGCCTTCCCCGCCCTATGGGCAGGGGGCAGTCGCCACCAATCGTAGGCTTTCCCTGGGGGGCGCCAGACCTTTCCAGCTCTCCCCTCAAGGTATCTTCAGAGGCTGCTCTTCCCTTTGTAAACCACTTTCACAAATGAACATCCCAGCTTTCTAAATACTACTCTCTATACAATTTAAACTAAGAGGGATTGTGTGTGTGTGTGTGTGTGTGTGTGTGTGTGTGTGTGTGTGTGTGTGTGTGTGTGTGTGTGTGTGTGTGTATATATATATATATATATATATGTATATATATATATATATATATATATATATATATATATATATATATATATATATATATATTTAAAAAGCAAATAATCAAACGGAACTCATTTTTCTAAAGTAATTAGGTGTAAGAGGGAACTACTTTTGTGGAACTACTTTTGTGGTTAGCATTTGCTAATGTTTCTCTGAGTCAGCCAGTTCTTTACTTTTGAAAGTCTTTGGTTGAGACAATGAACCAGCCTCCCACGTACACAAACACTCTCCTTCTCACCACCAGTTGCTCTCTACTTGTCTGTGCCTCGTGTTGGCACAGTCCCTGAGCTGTCTGGACATCCAGCAGCATGGCAGCGTGGGAGTTAGGCAGGACTTCTCTGCAGTCTCTTTGGTGGATTTCTCGTCTTGTTGTCTTGTCTGACATTGAATTTCGAGATGCCACCTGCTGTCTAAAAGCAGAAACCCTGTGACCCCTCTCTTCTGTCCTACAGCCCCTCTGCACAGTGAAGCCCGGCCTACTGCTCAGCAGCACCCACAGACGACGACGACGACGACGGGCCTGGGCACACGGCTCCACAGCGCCCCCTGCTTGTCGGAGTGCGCCAGTGGCGGCGGCGGCAAGCAAAAGATCAGGAAGCAGCACTCGGACCCGGTGGTGGCCCCCTCGGCAGGTCTGAAAACTCTCCGGCCTCTACACTCTTCCCCGAGACTCAGTGAGCTGATGCAGCGTAGCCCCCTCCCCACAATCCTCGGCTCCCCTTCCAGGGTGAGTCAGCAGAGTGAGAAAAATGTGTGTGTGTGTGTGTGTGTGTGTGTGCTTAATTCTCTGGAGATATACACAGAGCAAGAAAAGACTACCAAAGCAGTTTCAACAAACCTGTGGTACTTGTCCTCCTCTCCTCAGGCCATCCCTCCGTTTGAATTCCCCAAGCCTCCTAGCACTCCAAACCTCATGACCTTCCTGACACAACAAGGATTGGTCATCGGCTCCCCTTGCAGCAGGACTGCTCAGGCGGAGCTCAGAGACGCAAGACAACAAGCGCTGACGCAGGTTATCCAGCCGGCCCACTGCATCCACAGACTGAACGATGATGCCAAGAGCTTTGGAAGGTTAGATTATTGTTTTTCTGTTTTCTGTGTGTTGTGTTTATCACGCTGATGCTGTGTATCGAGGAGGAATTGTTTACTGTCAGATCCAGGATAGATCCAGGATAGACTTGAGTGCTAAACATATATATATATATATATATATATATATACGTATATACGTATATATATATATATATATATATATATATATATATATATATATATATACGTATATACGTATATATATATATATATATATATATATATATATATATATATATATATACGTATATACGTATATACACGTATATACGTATATATATATATATATATATACGTATATACGTATATATGTATATACGTATATACACGTGTATATATATATATATATATATATATATATATGTATATACGTATATACGTATATACACGTATGTATATATATATATATATACATATATATATGTATATACGTATATATATATATATATATATATATATATATGTACATATATATATATATATATATATATATATGTACATATATATATATATTAAACAAGGATGTGCGCCTAATTCGTATCACTGTCTTTCCTTCCATGTTCTCTGTCTTTGTTTCCTGTGTCTTCGGAGCAGGTCTCAGAGTGCAGGTCGTCTGTCGGACATGCTGCTGATGGCTGCATTTGGACCAGGTGGACCCGTGGGTGACCGAGGCAGCACAGAGAACCTGACCTCTGAAAAAACCATAGACATAACAGGTGGGAACTCTCGTCGGTTCACATTAACAAACATATGTCTGATATTTAGGATTTCTGTTCGTTTACGTGGCTCATTCTGACAACGTGTCATTAATATAGCGCAACAATCATTGAAAGTCATTTAAAGGAGAATACAGGTTAGTCGTTCTTGGTTTTTATTGGAAAATGTAAAAGGTCAATGATATATCGCTCTTCTTCTGCCCTCTAGTGCCCCCGGGTGGTGGGGGAGGTCTTGCCCCTGGCTCGATCAGCCCTGCTCAGGTGGTTTTCACTGTGGGCTCTCCTCCCAGCGGCAGAACCCCACCTCAAACCTCCAGACAGAGGAAATACTCAGGTAGCTCATGCACATTCTAACACAAACAAATGCAAGTAATTTGTCTCCACATCCTGTCTGCAGCTGGCCGGAATCAAATTCCACTTACGCAGCAGCGTTAGTGTTACGCTCTGCACATCATAAAACATAGAGCACTGGGAAGATATTGCTTTCATTTTCCATGATGTGGAAACTTAATTAAATGTTATAGAGGCGAGCATTAAAGGTTGATTTTATTTTATTTTTTCATTAAACCCATCTGTGGAGAGATGTAGCTACATTTAGGGAGTAATAACCCAAAATACATTTTTATCAAACACACAATTTTCCAATTGGTAATTGGAGTTTAGAGGATTTAAGAGAAGAGAAAAATTCATGTTGCTGCTGGCAGCTGCTGTTGATCATTAACTGGAACGAATCTCTGCTCAATACAGTGGTCATTAGGGTGAAAGCCGAAAGCAAAAAGCATAGCATTTGATGCAAAAAAAAAAATGTATGTATTAAATACATTTTCTCTTTTTCTGACTCCTGCAGGCTCGTTCACTTCAATCAGCCCCGCAGGCTCCTTCACAAGCCGCTACCCCCAGACAGCCACCTATCTGGATGGCTTTGAGGCTCCTTCCAGTCCTCGCTACAGTTTCACTGATCCTATCACAGCCAACATGGGCGGCCCTGTAACCTTTGAGGCTCCTGAGCTGCCCGAGGAGACGCTGATGGAGGTGAGGAGCAGGTTTTATACACGGCTCAAGAAAGCAGTGGAAAAGGAGTCGTCCCTTAGAACCTGTGTATTCTATGTATTTATGCAGCAATTACTTCTTTGTCGTGTACATCGATCAGTGTCACATGTCAAACTCAAGGCCCGTGGGCCGAATCCGGCCCGCCACGTCATTTTATGTGACCCGCGAATCCGCCTGCAAAAAAATAATTAAAAGTTAGACTTGAAAATAAAAATATCCCCAAGGTCGAAATTATGAAATAGAAAGTCCAAATTATGAGATAGCATGTTGTCTGTGTGCCGACATTAAAACTATCACAACAGGTGGACAGGAGAGGCAACAGCCCCTAAAGCGGTTTTCCATCAAGTTGAGTGATGACAGTCAAGCCTCCCCAGTTGTATTTCTTGAATATGTTTTAATGTGTTTGAGGGCTGAAAATGTCCGCTTGACAGAAGCAGTAGATTTCTGTCAAGCGGACATTTTCAAAACATATTCAAGTATGTACATATACAACTGGGGAGGCTCGACTGTCATCACTGGCGTCCATGAAGACAGCATAGGGGCAAAATCTGATTGGTTAAAAGCTCTACTTAAAACGAGTTGTGCTGGAAGCAGCGCAACTGAGGAAGACGGTAGCTATTTATCAATGTATTGATCACAACAATGTTTATTTTAGAAACAATAACTAATGATGTTCCTTGCTTTTGGAACATTTGGAACATTTCAGTTGGTTTGGTTCTTATTTTTTCCCAAACAGCAACCTTTTTACAACCGGTTTGTTTCGCCTCGTGGCAAAGTACAGTTTCTGTCCTTGTTCAGGCAAACATGGACTTTACATTTCCCACAGTAGATATGGGAGAAGTGATTGCCTGTGCAGTGCTTGCATCTGATTGTTTACTCTGGATTTATTTTTTTTAATTAATTAATTGGCTATATATCAAAAGATTATGATAGCCAAGGATTTTTTTTATATATATATAAAAAACATAAATTTCCACTCAATATATCTTACTACCTTTAATTAGTTTAATTAAATGACCAAAACAGTGTATTTGGCCTTGTGATATGGCATAATACAGAGTGCACAATGAAATACAATACAAGGATTCACAGGTGAGTTATCACTTTATAAACCTGCTGTATCATATTGGATACCTATGTTTTCAACACGATTTTACTATAAAATAAGGAACGAAATATGAAGTAATTATAGTTTGCTTCAATACAGTAAATATTCATATTGAAATATTAGTAACACTATAAATGTTATTCTTACCGTAACTGTTTCAAAATTAGCAACGATTTCCCTGCCGAAAACGAAAAAGTCACTTTGTGACGGCTGCCATTTTGGAAATGGAATTTAAATGCCTGCTAATGCCTACAGTGCATGGAAACTCCACCAGATGGTAGCAGACATGTATAGGATTGTATACAACAGGTTTTTCAGGAAAGTATTGCTCATGTTAATTACGTAGAGGTAATTAAACTCACGTAGCAAATATGATACAAATGGTTACAGGGTTAAAACGGTGTTTATTCAGTGAAATAGTGTTTAAACATTCAATCATGGATTCAAAGTTAACATTGATTAAAACGGGCTATCTTGATTCAAGATTTCAGTCAAATGCAGCAAAGAGCTAGTCTATGCTGCCGGCGATCAGCTCGTGGGCTGCTATTCATCATTTTTGAATCGCTCTTAGTCTGGACTCTCTCCTGGGACCGGTTTGCCTTGGGAGCCCCTACCAGGGGCTACTGCCTCGGACAACATGGCTCCCAGGATCACTGAGCCACTCAAACTCCTCCACCACGTTAAGGTGGCGATTCACGGAGGAGAAAAATATTTGTGTGATGGTTGTTTTTTTTTTTGTTTTGTTTTGTTTTTTTTTTTTTTTTTTTTTTTTTTTTTTTTTTTTTTTTAGGGTGGGGATAGGGTAGAAGTGGGGATAAAGGGTAGAAGTGAGGATAGTTTAGAAGTGAGGAAAGGGTGAAAGTGGGAACTTGATTCACCTTTAGATCAGTAAGTAGTAATCACTACTACTTACAGGGTAGAAGTGAGAAAAGGGTGGAAGTGGGGACAGGGTGAAAGTGGGGACTTGATACCCAGATGATATCACATCATCTGGGTTTCCACCTTTAGATCAGTAGTAATCACTACTAAGTACTAATCACTAAGTGAGGAAAGGGTAGAAGTAGTAGTCTTTCTTCCCCCTCAACTCATTTTGTGTTTCCCTTGTCCTTTCAGTTCCTCCTTGTGTCTTTTCTCATCTTCTTTCCTCTTTTTCTTCAGTGTTTTCAATTCCTCATTTTCTCTCTTCTCGCTTTCCTTCTTCTCTTTCTTTTCCCTCTTATCGCTCTCCTTCTTCTCTTTCTTTTCCCTCTTCTCGCTCTCCTTCTTCTCTTTCTTTTCCCTCTTCTCCTCCTCTTCCCTGTCCTTCTTCAGTGTCTTTTCCACCTCCTTCTTTGCCTTCTTCTCCTCCTTTTTCAACTGCGCCTTCTCTTTGTCAGTTTTTTGGGCGAGCTCCTGAAGGCTGAGGTTATGTACCTGGAGGTCAGCGTTGTGCTGTGTCAGAAGCTTGATCTCTTCCTCCATTTGGTTGCACCGCTCCTCCATCACTCTGCTTTGTCTCTGATGCTCCTGCTCTGCAGCGAGCTCACATCTCATACGATCTTCCAGAGCTGTGAGTTCTTTGGCGGCCGTTTGCTGCTTCAAGGCAGCAATTTCTGACGTCAGTTGGTTGTCTGGTTTTTGAGAGACAAGTTGAGCCGTTTTCATGTCGGCCAGAGCTTGTCTCCTAACCTCTCTCTCTGACTGTAGAGCGGCCATTATTTTGAGTTTTTCCTGCTCAAAACCAAGTTCTTTGGCGGCCATTTGCTGCTTCAAGGCAGCAATTTCTGACGTCAGTTGGTTGTCTGGTTTTTGAGAGACAAGTTGAGCCGTTTTCATGTCGGCCAGAGCTTGTCTCCTAACCTCTCTCTCTGACTGTAGAGCGGCCATTATTTTGAGTTTTTCCTGCTCAAAACCAAGTTCTTTGGCGGCCATTTGCTGCTTCAAGGCAGCAATTTCTGACGTCAGTTGGTTGTCTGGTTTTTGAGAGACAAGTTGAGCCGTTTTCATGTCGGCCAGAGCTTGTCTCCTAACCTCTCTCTCTGACTGTAGAGCGGCCATTATTTTGAGTTTTTCCTGCTCAAAACCAAGTTCTTTGGCGGCCATTTGCTGCTTCAAGGCAGCAATTTCTGACGTCAGTTGGTTGTCTGGTTTTTGAGAGACAAGTTGAGCCGTTTTCATGTCGGCCAGAGCTTGTCTCCTAACCTCTCTCTCTGACTGTAGAGCGGCCATTATTTTGAGTTTTTCCTGCTCAAAACCAAGTTCTTTGGCGGCCATTTGCTGCTTCAAGGCAGCAATTTCTGACGTCAGTTGGTTGTCTGGTTTTTGAGAGACAAGTTGAGCGTTTTCACGTCGGCCAGAGCTTGTCTCCTAACCTCTCTCTCTGACTGTAGAGCGGCCATTATTTTGAGTTTTTCCTGCTCAAAACCAAGTTCTTTGGCGGCCATTTGCTGCTTCAAGGCAGCAATTTCTGACGTCAGTTTTCGAGAGACAAGTTGAGCCGTTATCACGTCGGCCTTAGCTTGTCTCCGAACCTGTCTCTCTGACTGTAGACCCGCCATTATTTTGAGTTGTTCCTGCTCAAAACCAAGTTCTTTGGCGGCCATTTGCTGCTTCAAGGCAGCAATTTCTGACGTCAGTTGGTTGTCTGGTTTTTGAGAGACAAGTTGAGCCGTTTTCATGTCGGCCAGAGCTTGTCTCCTAACCTCTCTCTCTGACTGTAGAGCGGCCATTATTTTGAGTTTTTCCTGCTCAAAACCAAGTTCTTTGGCGGCCATTTGCTGCTTCAAGGCAGCAATTTCTGACGTCAGTTGGTTGTCTGGTTTTTGAGAGACAAGTTGAGCCGTTTTCATGTCGGCCAGAGCTTGTCTCCTAACCTCTCTCTCTGACTGTAGAGCGGCCATTATTTTGAGTTTTTCCTGCTCAAAACCAAGTTCTTTGGCGGCCATTTGCTGCTTCAAGGCAGCAATTTCTGACGTCAGTTGGTTGTCTGGTTTTTGAGAGACAAGTTGAGCCGTTTTCACGTCGGCCAGAGCTTGTCTCCTAACCTCTCTCTCTGACTGTAGAGCGGCCATTATTTTGAGTTTTTCCTGCTCAAAACCAAGTTCTTTGGCGGCCATTTGCTGCTTCAAGGCAGCAATTTCTGACGTCAGTTTTTGAGAGACAAGTTGAGCCGTTACCACGTCGGCCTTAGCTTGTCTCCTAACCTCTCTCTCTGACTGTAGACCCGCCATTATTTTGAGTTTTTCCTGCTCAAAACCAAGTTCTTTGGCGGCCATTTGCTGCTTCAAGGCAGCAATTTCTGACGTCAGTTGGTTGTCTGGTTTTTGAGAGACAAGTTGAGCCGTTTTCATGTCGGCCAGAGCTTGACTCCTAACCTCGCTCTCTAACTTTTGAGCCTTCATCATATTGAATTCTGCCAGAAGCTCCGTGAATCTTTTTTGAGGGTCCATGGCCTTCTCGTTCTGCAGTTTTGAAGAATTGGTTGACATAACTAGTTGTTCTGTGGTTTGAGAAGTAGTTGCTTTCTTAATAGAATTTGCCACTATCTGCGCAAAAGTTCCTCTAGTTGTATACGTTGTATAAGTCATTTTGATTTCGATGATGAATTTAAAGATTTCTTCCCTTCCTATCAATCAGGACATTTTATAAATCAAAGCCACACCCACA
>NW_027176569.1:0-40324 GCF_023349555.1 Cebidichthys violaceus
CACTTTTTATGCTCTTAAAAGAAGTTTCAGGCTGGGAAGAGGCCAAAAGTGGATTCTTTGAAAGTAAACATAGTTTCAGAGATGTTCTTCAGAAAAGTGGCTCAGGACAGTTAATTTAACAGTTTCATGATGTTTTCATGAATATCTGCTGTTTTCAGCACTTTGATGCCTAGAGATGCATTTTCACTTTTTATGCTTTTAAAATAAGTTTCAGGCTGGGAAGAGGCCAAAAGTGGATTCTTTGAAAGTAAACATAGTTTCAGAGATTTTCTACAGAAAAGTGGCTCAGGACAGTTAAATTAACAGTTTCATGATGGTTTCATGAATATCTGCTGTTTTCAGCACCTTGATGCCTAGAGATGCATTTTCACTTTTTATGCTTTTAAAATAAGTTTCAGGCCGGGAAGAGGCCAAAAGTAAATTTTTTAATGTAAACGTAGATTCAAAGATTTTCTTCAGAAAAGTGGCTCAGGACAGTTAATTTAACAGTTTCATGATGGTTTCATGAATATCTGCTGTTTTCAGCACTTTGATGCCTAGAGATGCATTTTCACTTGTTATGCTCTTAAAAGAAGTTTCAGGCTGGGAAGAGGCCAAAAGTGGATTCTTTGAAAGTAAACATAGTTTCAGAGATTTTCTACAGAAAAGTGGCTCAGGACAGTTCATTTAACAGTTTCATGATGTTTTCATGAATATCTGCTGTTTTCAGCACTTTACTGCCTAGAGATGCATTTTCACTTTTTATGCTCTTAAAAGAAGTTTCAGGCTGGGAAGAGGCCAAAAGTGGATTCTTTGAAAGTAAACATAGTTTCAGAGATTTTCTTCAGAAAAGTGGCTCAGGACAGTTAATTTAACAGTTTCATGATGGTTTCATGAATATCTGCTGTTTTCAGCACTTTGATGCCTAGAGATGCATTTTCACTTTTTATGCTTTTAAAATAAGTTTCAGGCTGGGAAGAGGCCAAAAGTGGATTCTTTGAAAGTAAACATAGTTTCAGAGATTTTCTACAGAAAAGTGGCTCAGGACAGTTAAATTAACAGTTTCATGATGGTTTCATGAATATCTGCTGTTTTCAGCACTTTGCTGCCTAGAGATGCATTTTCACTTTTTATGCTCTTAAAAGAAGTTTCAGGCTGGGAAGAGGCCAAAAGTGGATTCTTTGAAAGTAAACATAGTTTCAGAGATGTTCTTCAGAAAAGTGGCTCAGGACAGTTAATTTAACAGTTTCATGATGTTTTCATGACTATCTGCTGTTTTCAGTACTTTGATGCCTAGAGATGCATTTTCACTTTTTATGCTTTTAAAATAAGTTTCAGGCTGGGAAGAGGCCAAAAGTGGATTCTTTGAAAGTAAACATAGTTTCAGAGATTTTCTACAGAAAAGTGGCTCAGGACAGTTAAATTAACAGTTTCATGATGGTTTCATGAATATCTGCTGTTTTCAGCACTTTGATGCCTAGAGATGCATTTTCACTTTTTATGCTTTTAAAATAAGTTTCAGGCCGGGAAGAGGCCAAAAGTAAATTTTTTAATGTAAACGTAGATTCATAGATTTTCTTCAGAAAAGTGGCTCAGGACAGTTAATTTAACAGTTTCATGATGTTTTCATGAATATCTGCTGTTTTCAGCACTTTACTGCCGAAAGATGCATTTTCACTTTTTATGCTCTTTAAAGAAGTTTCAGGCCGGGAAGAGGCCAAAAGTTAATTTCTTAATGTAAACGTAGATTCTCTTCAGAAAAGTGGCTCAGGACAGTTAATTTCAGTTTCATGATAGTTTCATGAATATCTGCTGTTTTCAGCACTTTACTGCCGAGAGATGCATTTTCACTTGTTATGCTCTTAAAAGAAGTTTCAGGCTGGGAAGAGGCCAAAAGTGGATTCTTTGAAAGTAAACATAGTTTCAGAGATTTTCTTCAGAAAAGTGGCTCAGGACAGTTAATTTAACAGTTTCATGATGGTTTCATGAATATCTGCTGTTTTCAGCACTTTGACGCCTAGAGATGCATTTTCACTTTTTATGCTTTTAAAATAAGTTTCAGGCTGGGAAGAGGCCAAAAGTGGATTCTTTGAAAGTAAACATAGTTTCGGAGATTTTCTTCAGAAAAGTGGCTCAGGACAGTTAATTTAACAGTTTCATGATGGTTTCATGAATATCTGCTGTTTTCAGCACTTTGATGCCTAGAGATGCATTTAAACTTGTTATGCTCTTAAAAGAAGTTTCAGGCTGGGAAGAGGCCAAAAGTGGATTCTTTGAAAGTAAACATAGTTTCAGAGATTTTCTTCAGAAAAGTGGCTCAGGACAGTTAATTTAACAGTTTCATGATGGTTTCATGAATATCTGCTGTTTTCAGCACTTTGACGCCTAGAGATGCATTTTCACTTTTTATGCTTTTAAAATAAGTTTCAGCCTGGGAAGAGGCCAAAAGTGGATTCTTTGAAAGTAAACATAGTTTCGGAGATTTTCTTCAGAAAAGTGGCTCAGGACAGTTAATTTAACAGTTTCATGATGTTTTCATGACTATCTGCTGTTTTCAGTACTTTGATGCCTAGAGATGCATTTTCACTTTTTATGCTTTTAAAATAAGTTTCAGGCTGGGAAGAGGCCAAAAGTGGATTCTTTGAAAGTAAACATAGTTTCAGAGATTTTCTACAGAAAAGTTGCTCAGGGACAGTTAAATTAACAGTTTCATGATGGTTTCATGAATATCTGCTGTTTTCAGCACTTTGATGCCTAGAGATGCATTTTCACTTTTTATGCTTTTAAAATAAGTTTCAGGCCGGGAAGAGGCCAAAAGTAAATTTTTTAATGTAAACGTAGATTCAAAGATTTCTTCAGAAAAGTGGCTCAGGACAGTTAATTTAACAGTTTCATGATGTTTTCATGAATATCTGCTGTTTTCAGCACTTTACTGCCGAAAGATGCATTTTCACTTTTTATGCTCTTTAAAGAAGTTTCAGGCCGGGAAGAGGCCAAAAGTTAATTTCTTAATGTAAACGTAGATTCTCTTCAGAAAAGTGGCTCAGGACAGTTAATTTCAGTTTCATGATAGTTTCATGAATATCTGCTGTTTTCAGCACTTTACTGCCGAGAGATGCATTTTCACTTGTTATGCTCTTAAAAGAAGTTTCAGGCTGGGAAGAGGCCAAAAGTGGATTCTTTGAAAGTAAACATAGTTTCAGAGATTTTCTTCAGAAAAGTGGCTCAGGACAGTTAATTTAACAGTTTCATGATGGTTTCATGAATATCTGCTGTTTTCAGCACTTTGATGCCTAGAGATGCATTTAAACTTGTTATGCTCTTAAAAGAAGTTTCAGGCTGGGAAGAGGCCAAAAGTGGATTCTTTGAAAGTAAACATAGTTTCAGAGATTTTCTTCAGAAAAGTGGCTCAGGACAGTTAATTTAACAGTTTCATGATGGTTTCATGAATATCTGCTGTTTTCAGCACTTTGACGCCTAGAGATGCATTTTCACTTTTTATGCTTTTAAAATAAGTTTCAGCCTGGGAAGAGGCCAAAAGTGGATTCTTTGAAAGTAAACATAGTTTCGGAGATTTTCTTCAGAAAAGTGGCTCAGGACAGTTAATTTAACAGTTTCATGATGGTTTCATGAATATCTGCTGTTTTCAGCACTTTGATGCCTAGAGATGCATTTTCACTTGTTATGCTCTTAAAAGAAGTTTCAGGCTGGGAAGAGGCCAAAAGTGGATTCTTTGAAAGTAAACATAGTTTCAGAGATTTTCTACAGAAAAGTGGCTCAGGACAGTTAAATTAACAGTTTCATGATGGTTTCATGAATATCTGCTGTTTTCAGCACTTTGCTGCCTAGAGATGCATTTTCACTTTTTATGCTCTTAAAAGAAGTTTCAGGCTGGGAAGAGGCCAAAAGTGGATTCTTTGAAAGTAAACATAGTTTCAGAGATGTTCTTCAGAAAAGTTGCTCAGGACAGTTAATTTAACAGTTTCATGATGTTTTCATGAATATCTGCTGTTTTCAGCACTTTGATGCCTAGAGATGCATTTTCACTTTTTATGCTTTTAAAATAAGTTTCAGGCCGGGAAGAGGCCAAAAGTAAATTTTTTAATGTAAACGTAGATTCAAAGATTTTCTTCAGAAAAGTGGCTCAGGACAGTTAATTTAACAGTTTCATGATGGTTTCATGAATATCTGCTGTTTTCAGCACTTTGATGCCTAGAGATGCATTTTCACTTGTTATGCTCTTAAAAGAAGTTTCAGGCTGGGAAGAGGCCAAAAGTGGATTCTTTGAAAGTAAACATAGTTTCAGAGATTTTCTTCAGAAAAGTGGCTCAGGACAGTTCATTTAACAGTTTCATGATGTTTTCATGAATATCTGCTGTTTTCAGCACTTTACTGCCTAGAGATGCATTTTCACTTTTTATGCTCTTAAAAGAAGTTTCAGGCTGGGAAGAGGCCAAAAGTGGATTCTTTGAAAGTAAACATAGTTTCAGAGATTTTCTTCAGAAAAGTGGCTCAGGACAGTTAATTTAACAGTTTCATGATGGTTTCATGAATATCTGCTGTTTTCAGCACTTTGATGCCTAGAGATGCATTTTCACTTTTTATGCTTTTAAAATAAGTTTCAGGCTGGGAAGAGGCCAAAAGTGGATTCTTTGAAAGTAAACATAGTTTCAGAGATTTTCTACAGAAAAGTGGCTCAGGACAGTTAAATTAACAGTTTCATGATGGTTTCATGAATATCTGCTGTTTTCAGCACTTTGCTGCCTAGAGATGCATTTTCACTTTTTATGCTCTTAAAATAAGTTTCAGGCTGGGAAGAGGCCAAAAGTGGATTCTTTGAAAGTAAACATAGTTTCAGAGATTTTCTACAGAAAAGTGGCTCAGGACAGTTAAATTAACAGTTTCATGATGGTTTCATGAATATCTGCTGTTTTCAGCACTTTGATGCCTAGAGATGCATTTTCACTTTTTATGCTTTTAAAATAAGTTTCAGGCCGGGAAGAGGCCAAAAGTAAATTTTTTAATGTAAACGTAGATTCAAAGATTTTCTTCAGAAAAGTGGCTCAGGACAGTTAATTTAACAGTTTCATGATGTTTTCATGAATATCTGCTGTTTTCAGCACTTTACTGCCGAAAGATGCATTTTCACTTTTTATGCTCTTTAAAGAAGTTTCAGGCCGGGAAGAGGCCAAAAGTTAATTTCTTAATGTAAACGTAGATTCTCTTCAGAAAAGTGGCTCAGGACAGTTAATTTCAGTTTCATGATAGTTTCATGAATATCTGTTGTTTTCAGCACTTTACTGCCGAGAGATGCATTTTCACTTGTTATGCTCTTAAAAGAAGTTTCAGGCTGGGAAGAGGCCAAAAGTGGATTCTTTGAAAGTAAACATAGTTTCAGAGATTTTCTTCAGAAAAGTGGCTCAGGACAGTTAAATTAACAGTTTCATGATGGTTTCATGAATATCTGCTGTTTTCAGCACTTTGATGCCTAGAGATGCATTTTCACTTTTTATGCTTTTAAAATAAGTTTCAGGCCGGGAAGAGGCCAAAAGTAAATTTTTTAATGTAAACGTAGATTCAAAGATTTTCTTCAGAAAAGTGGCTCAGGACAGTTAATTTAACAGTTTCATGATGTTTTCATGAATATCTGCTGTTTTCAGCACTTTACTGCCGAAAGATGCATTTTCACTTTTTATGCTCTTTAAAGAAGTTTCAGGCCGGGAAGAAGCCAAAAGTTAATTTCTTAATGTAAACGTAGATTCTCTTCAGAAAAGTGGCTCAGGACAGTTAATTTCAGTTTCATGATAGTTTCATGAATATCTGTTGTTTTCAGCACTTTACTGCCGAGAGATGCATTTTCACTTGTTATGCTCTTAAAAGAAGTTTCAGGCTGGGAAGAGGCCAAAAGTGGATTCTTTGAAAGTAAACATAGTTTCAGAGATTTTCTTCAGAAAAGTGGCT
Organism: Cebidichthys violaceus; assembly: GCF_023349555.1. Lineage (NCBI taxonomy): Eukaryota > Metazoa > Chordata > Actinopteri > Perciformes > Stichaeidae > Cebidichthys > Cebidichthys violaceus. The sequence continues at coordinate 5,941 of NW_027176569.1, forward strand.
CAGGACAGTTAAATTAACAGTTTCATGATGGTTTCATGAATATCTGCTGTTTTCAGCACTTTGATGCCTAGAGATGCATTTTCACTTTTTATGCTTTTAAAATAAGTTTCAGGCCGGGAAGAGGCCAAAAATAAATTTTTTAATGTAAACGTAGATTCTCTTCAGAAAAGTGGCTCAGGACAGTTAATTTCAGTTTCATGATAGTTTCATGAATATCTGCTGTTTTCAGCACTTTACTGCCGAGAGATGCATTTTCACTTTTTATGCTCTTTAAAGAAGTTTCAGGCCGGGAAGAGGCCAAAAGTTAATTTCTTAATGTAAACGTAGATTCTCTTCAGAAAAGTGGCTCAGGACAGTTAATTTCAGTTTCATGATAGTTTCATGAATATCTGCTGTTTTCAGCACTTTACTGCCGAGAGATGCATTTTCACTTGTTATGCTCTTAAAAGAAGTTTCAGGCTGGGAAGAGGCCAAAAGTGGATTCTTTGAAAGTAAACATAGTTTCAGAGATTTTCTTCAGAAAAGTGGCTCAGGACAGTTAATTTAACAGTTTCATGATGGTTTCATGAATATCTGCTGTTTTCAGCACTTTGATGCCTAGAGATGCATTTTCACTTTTTATGCTTTTAAAATAAGTTTCAGGCTGGGAAGAGGCCAAAAGTGGATTCTTTGAAAGTAAACATAGTTTCAGAGATTTTCTTCAGAAAAGTGGCTCAGGACAGTTAATTTAACAGTTTCATGATGGTTTCATGAATATCTGCTGTTTTCAGCACTTTGATGCCTAGAGATGCATTTTCACTTTTTATGCTTTTAAAATAAGTTTCAGGCTGGGAAGAGGCCAAAAGTGGATTCTTTGAAAGTAAACATAGTTTCGGAGATTTTCTTCAGAAAAGTGGCTCAGGACAGTTAATTTAACAGTTTCATGATGGTTTCATGAATATCTGCTGTTTTCAGCACTTTGATGCCTAGAGATGCATTTTCACTTGTTATGCTCTTAAAAGAAGTTTCAGGCTGGGAAGAGGCCAAAAGTGGATTCTTTGAAAGTAAACATAGTTTCGGAGATTTTCTTCGGAAAAGTGGCTCAGGACAGTTAATTTAACAGTTTCATGATGGTTTCATGAATATCTGCTGTTTTCAGCACTTTGATGCCTAGAGATGCATTTTCACTTGTTATGCTCTTAAAAGAAGTTTCAGGCTGGGAAGAGGCCAAAAGTGGATTCTTTGAAAGTAAACATAGTTTCAGAGATTTTCTTCAGAAAAGTGGCTCAGGACAGTTAATTTAACAGTTTCATGATGTTTTCATGAATATCTGCTGTTTTCAGCACTTTGATGCCTAGAGATGCATTTTCACTTTTTATGCTTTTAAAATAAGTTTCAGGCTGGGAAGAGGCCAAAAGTGGATTCTTTGAAAGTAAACATAGTTTCAGAGATTTTCTACAGAAAAGTGGCTCAGGACAGTTAAATTAACAGTTTCATGATGGTTTCATGAATATCTGCTGTTTTCAGCACTTTGATGCCTAGAGATGCATTTTCACTTTTTATGCTTTTAAAATAAGTTTCAGGCCGGGAAGAGGCCAAAAGTAAATTTTTTAATGTAAACGTAGATTCTCTTCAGAAAAGTGGCTCAGGGACAGTTCATTTCAGTTTCATGATAGTTTCATGAATATCTGCTGTTTTCAGCACTTTACTGCCGAGAGATGCATTTTCACTTTTTATGCTCTTTAAAGAAGTTTCAGGCCGGGAAGAGGCCAAAAGTTAATTTCTTAATGTAAACGTAGATTCTCTTCAGAAAAGTGGCTCAGGACAGTTAATTTCAGTTTCATGATAGTTTCATGAATATCTGCTGTTTTCAGCACTTTACTGCCGAGAGATGCATTTTCACTTGTTATGCTCTTAAAAGAAGTTTCAGGCTGGGAAGAGGCCAAAAGTGGATTCTTTGAAAGTAAACATAGTTTCAGAGATTTTCTTCAGAAAAGTGGCTCAGGACAGTTAATTTAACAGTTTCATGATGGTTTCATGAATATCTGCTGTTTTCAGCACTTTGACGCCTAGAGATGCATTTTCACTTTTTATGCTACTATTTTATGCTTTTAAAATAAGTTTCAGGCTGGGAAGAGGCCAAAAGTGGATTCTTTGAAAGTAAACATAGTTTCAGAGATTTTCTTCAGAAAAGTGGCTCAGGACAGTTAATTTAACAGTTTCATGATGGTTTCATGAATATCTGCTGTTTCAGCACTTTGATGCCTAGAGATGCATTTTCACTTTTATGCTTTTAAAATAAGTTTCAGGCTGGGAAGAGGCCAAAAGTGGATTCTTTGAAAGTAAACATAGTTTCGGAGATTTTCTCCAGAAAAGTGGCTCAGGACAGTTAATTTAACAGTTTCATGATGGTTTCATGAATATCTGCTGTTTTCAGCACTTTGATGCCTAGAGATGCATTTTCACTTGTTATGCTCTTAAAAGAAGTTTCAGGCTGGGAAGAGGCCAAAAGTGGATTCTTTGAAAGTAAACATAGTTTCAGAGATTTTCTACAGAAAAGTGGCTCAGGACAGTTAATTTAACAGTTTCATGATGTTTTCATGAATATCTGCTGTTTTCAGCACTTTACTGCCTAGAGATGCATTTTCACTTTTTATGCTCTTAAAAGAAGTTTCAGGCTGGGAAGAGGCCAAAAGTGGATTCTTTGAAAGTAAACATAGTTCAGAGATTTTCTTCAGAAAAGTGGCTCAGGACAGTTAATTTAACAGTTTCATGATGGTTTCATGAATATCTGCTGTTTTCAGCACTTTACTGCCGAGAGATGCATTTTCACTTGTTATGCTCTTAAAAGAAGTTTCAGGCTGGGAAGAGGCCAAAAGTGGATTCTTTGAAAGTAAACATAGTTTCAGAGATTTTCTTCAGAAAAGTGGCTCAGGACAGTTAATTTAACAGTTTCATGATGGTTTCATGAATATCTGCTGTTTTCAGCACTTTGACGCCTAGAGATGCATTTTCACTTTTTATGCTTTTAAAATAAGTTTCAGGCTGGGAAGAGGCCAAAAGTGGATTCTTTGAAAGTAAACATAGTTTCGGAGATTTTCTTCAGAAAAGTGGCTCAGGACAGTTAATTTAACAGTTTCATGATGGTTTCATGAATATCTGCTGTTTTCAGCACTTTGATGCCTAGAGATGCATTTTCACTTGTTATGCTCTTAAAATAAGTTTCAGGCTGGGAAGAGGCCAAAAGTGGATTCTTTGAAAGTAAACATAGTTTCAGAGATTTTCTTCAGAAAAGTGGCTCAGGACAGTTAATTTAACAGTTTCATGATGGTTTCATGAATATCTGCTGTTTTCAGCACTTTGACGCCTAGAGATGCATTTTCACTTTTATGCTTTTAAAGTAAGTTTCAGGCTGGGAAGAGGCCAAAAGTGGATTCTTTGAAAGTAAACATAGTTTCGGAGATTTTCTTCAGAAAAGTGGCTCAGGACAGTTAATTTAACAGTTTCATGATGGTTTCATGAATATCTGCTGTTTTCAGCACTTTGATGCCTAGAGATGCATTTTCACTTGTTATGCTCTTAAAAGAAGTTTCAGGCTGGGAAGAGGCCAAAAGTGGATTCTTTGAAAGTAAACATAGTTTCAGAGATTTTCTTCAGAAAAGTGGCTCAGGACAGTTAATTTAACAGTTTCATGATGTTTTCATGAATATCTGCTGTTTTCAGCACTTTGATGCCTAGAGATGCATTTTCACTTTTTATGCTTTTAAAATAAGTTTCAGGCTGGGAAGAGGCCAAAAGTGGATTCTTTGAAAGTAAACATAGTTTCAGAGATTTTCTACAGAAAAGTGGCTCAGGACAGTTAAATTAACAGTTTCATGATGGTTTCATGAATATCTGCTGTTTTCAGCACTTTGATGCCTAGAGATGCATTTTCACTTTTTATGCTTTTAAAATAAGTTTCAGGCCGGGAAGAGGCCAAAAGTAAATCTTTTAATGTAAACGTAGATTCTCTTCAGAAAAGTGGCTCAGGACAGTTAATTTCAGTTTCATGATAGTTTCATGAATATCTGCTGTTTTCAGCACTTTACTGCCGAGAGATGCATTTTCACTTTTTATGCTCTTTAAAGAAGTTTCAGGCCGGGAAGAGGCCAAAAGTTAATTTCTTAATGTAAATGTAGATTCTCTTCAGAAAAGTGGCTCAGGACAGTTAATTTCAGTTTCATGATAGTTCATGAATATCTGCTGTTTTCAGCACTTTACTGCCGAGAGATGCATTTTCACTTGTTATGCTCTTAAAAGAAGTTTCAGGCTGGGAAGAGGCCAAAAGTGGATTCTTTGAAAGTAAACATAGTTTCAGAGATTTCTTCAGAAAAGTGGCTCAGGACAGTTAATTTAACAGTTTCATGATGGTTTCATGAATATCTGCTGTTTTCAGCACTTTGACGCCTAGAGATGCATTTTTCACTTTTTATGCTTTTAAAATAAGTTTCAGGCTGGGAAGAGGCCAAAAGTGGATTTTTGAAAGTAAACATAGTTTCGGAGATTTTCTTCAGAAAAGTGGCTCAGGACAGTTAATTTAACAGTTTCATGATGGTTTCATGAATATCTGCTGTTTTCAGCACTTTGATGCCTAGAGATGCATTTTCACTTGTTATGCTCTTAAAAGAAGTTTCAGGCTGGGAAGAGGCCAAAAGTGGATTCTTGAAAGTAAACATAGTTTCAGAGATTTTCTTCAGAAAAGTGGCTCAGGACAGTTAATTTAACAGTTTCATGATGGTTTCATGAATATCTGCTGTTTTCAGCACTTTGACGCCTAGAGATGCATTTCACTTTTTATGCTTTTAAAATAAGTTTCAGGCTGGGAAGAGGCCAAAAGTGGATTCTTTGAAAGTAAACATAGTTTCGGAGATTTTCTTCAGAAAAGTGGCTCAGGACAGTTAATTTAACAGTTTCATGATGGTTTCATGAATATCTGCTGTTTTCAGCACTTTGATGCCTAGAGATGCATTTTCACTTGTTATGCTCTTAAAAGAAGTTTCAGGCTGGGAAGAGGCCAAAAGTGGATTCTTTGAAAGTAAACATAGTTTCAGAGATTTTCTTCAGAAAAGTGGCTCAGGACAGTTAATTTAACAGTTTCATGATGGTTTCATGAATATCTGCTGTTTCAGCACTTTGATGCCTAGAGATGCATTTTCACTTGTTATGCTCTTAAAAGAAGTTTCAGGCTGGGAAGAGGCCAAAAGTGGATTCTTTGAAAGTAAACATAGTTTCAGAGATTTTCTTCAGAAAAGTGGCTCAGGACAGTTAATTTAACAGTTTCATGATGGTTTCATGAATATCTGCTGTTTTCAGCACTTTGATGCCTAGAGATGCATTTTCACTTGTTATGCTCTTAAAAGAAGTTTCAGGCTGGGAAGAGGCCAAAAGTGGATTCTTTGAAAGTAAACATAGTTTCAGAGATTTTCTTCAGAAAAGTGGCTCAGGACAGTTAATTTAAACAGTTTCATGATGTTTTCATGAATATCTGCTGTTTTCAGCACTTTGATGCCTAGAGATGCATTTCACTTTTTATGCTTTTAAAATAAGTTTCAGGCTGGGAAGAGGCCAAAAGTGGATTCTTTGAAAGTAAACATAGTTTCAGAGATTTTTCTACAGAAAAGTGGCTCAGGACAGTTAAATTAACAGTTTCATGATGGTTTCATGAATATCTGCTGTTTCAGCACTTTGATGCCTAGAGATGCATTTTCACTTTTTATGCTTTTAAAATAAGTTTCAGGCCGGGAAGAGGCCAAAAGTAAATTTTTTAATGTAAACGTAGATTCTCTTCAGAAAAGTGGCTCAGGACAGTTAATTTCAGTTTCATGATAGTTTCATGAATATCTGCTGTTTTCAGCACTTTACTGCCGAGAGATGCATTTTCACTTTTTATGCTCTTTAAAGAAGTTTCAGGCCGGGAAGAGGCCAAAAGTTAATTTCTTAATGTAAACGTAGATTCTCTTCAGAAAAGTGGCTCAGGACAGTTAATTTCAGTTTCATGATAGTTTCATGAATATCTGCTGTTTTCAGCACTTTACTGCCGAGAGATGCATTTTCACTTGTTATGCTCTTAAAAGAAGTTTCAGGCTGGGAAGAGGCCAAAAGTGGATTCTTTGAAAGTAAACATAGTTTCGGAGATTTTCTTCAGAAAAGTGGCTCAGGACAGTTAATTTAACAGTTTCATGATGGTTTCATGAATATCTGCTGTTTTCAGCACTTTGATGCCTAGAGATGCATTTTCACTTTTTATGCTTTTAAAATAAGTTTCAGGCTGGGAAGAGGCCAAAAGTGGATTCTTTGAAAGTAAACATAGTTTCGGAGATTTTCTTCAGAAAAGTGGCTCAGGACAGTTAATTTAACAGTTTCATGATGGTTTCATGAATATCTGCTGTTTTCAGCACTTTGATGCCTAGAGATGCATTTTCACTTGTTATGCTCTTAAAAGAAGTTTCAGGCTGGGAAGAGGCCAAAAGTGGATTCTTTGAAAGTAAACATAGTTTCAGAGATTTTCTACAGAAAAGTGGCTCAGGACAGTTAATTTAACAGTTTCATGATGTTTTCATGAATATCTGCTGTTTTCAGCACTTTACTGCCTAGAGATGCATTTTCACTTTTTATGCTCTTAAAAGAAGTTTCAGGCTGGAAGAGGCCAAAAGTGGATTCTTTGAAAGTAAACATAGTTTCAGAGATTTTCTTCAGAAAAGTGGCTCAGGACAGTTAATTTAACAGTTTCATGATGGTTTCATGAATATCTGCTGTTTTCAGCACTTTGACGCCTAGAGATGCATTTTCACTTTTTATGCTTTTAAAATAAGTTTCAGGCTGGGAAGAGGCCAAAAGTGGATTCTTTGAAAGTAAACATAGTTTCGGAGATTTTCTTCAGAAAAGTGGCTCAGGACAGTTAATTTAACAGTTTCATGATGGTTTCATGAATATCTGCTGTTTTCAGCACTTTGATGCCTAGAGATGCATTTTCACTTTTCATGCTCTTAAAATAAGTTTCAAGCTGGGAAGAGGCCAAAAGTGGATTCGTTGAAAGTAAACATAGTTTCAGAGATTTTCTTCAGAAAAGTGGCTCAGGACAGTTAATTTAACAGTTTCATGATGGTTCAATAATATCTGCTGCTTTCAGCACTTTACTGCCGAGAGATGCATTTTCACTTTTTATGCTCTTAAAATAAGTTTCAGGCTGGGAAGAGGCCAAAAGTGGATTCTTTGAAAGTAAACTTAGTTTCAGAGATTTTCTTCAGAAAAGTTGCTCAGGACAGTTAATTTAACAGTTTCATGATGGTTTCATGAATATCTGCTGTTTTCAGCACTTTGATGCCTAGAGATGCATTTTCACTTGTTATGCTCTTAAAAGAAGTTTCAGGCTGGAAAGAGGCCAAAAGTGGATTCTTTGAAAGTAAACATAGTTTCAGAGATTTTCTTCAGAAAAGTGGCTCAGGACAGTTAATTTAACAGTTTCATGATGTTTTCATGAATATCTGCTGTTTTCAGCACTTTACTGCCTAGAGATGCATTTCACTTTTTATGCTCTTAAAAGAAGTTTCAGGCTGGGAAGAGGCCAAAAGTTAATTTCTTAATGTAAACGTAGATTCTCTTCAGAAAAGTGGCTCAGGACAGTTAATTTCAGTTTCATGATAGTTTCATGAATATCTGCTGTTTCAGCACTTTACTGCCGAGAGATGCATTTTCACTTGTTATGCTCTTAAAAGAAGTTTCAGGCTGGGAAGAGGCCAAAGTAAACATAGTTTCAGAGATTTTCTTCAGAAAAGTGGCTCAGGACAGTTAATTTAACAGTTTCATGATGTTTTCATGAATATCTGCTGTTTTCAGCACTTTACTGCCGAGAGATGCATTTTCACTTTTTATGCTCTTAAAAGAAGTTTCAGGCTGGAAGAGGCCAAAAGTGGATTCTTTGAAAGTAAACATAGTTTCAGAGATTTTCTTCAGAAAAGTGGCTCAGGACAGTTAATTTAACAGTTTTCATGATGTTTTCATGAATATCTGCTGTTTTCAGCACTTTACTGCCTAGAGATGCATTTTCACTTTTTATGCTCTTAAAAGAAGTTTCAGGCTGGGAAGAGGCCAAAAGTGGATCTTTGAAAGTAAACATAGTTTCAGAGATTTTCTACAGAAAAGTGGCTCAGGACAGTTAAATTAACAGTTTCATGATGGTTTCCTGAATATCTGCTGTTTTCAGCACTTTGATGCCTAGAGATGCATTTTCACTTTTTATGCTTTTAAAATAAGTTTCAGGCCGGGAAGAGGCCAAAAGTTAATTTCTTAATGTAAACGTAGATTCTCTTCAGAAAAGTGGCTCAGGACAGTTAATTTCAGTTTCATGATAGTTTTCATGAATATCTGCTGTTTTCAGCACTTTACTGCCGAGAGATGCATTTTCACTTGTTATGCTCTTAAAAGAAGTTTCAGGCTGGGAAGAGGCCAAAAGTGGATTCTTTGAAAGTAAACATAGTTTCAGAGATTTTCTTCAGAAAAGTGGCTCAGGACAGTTAATTTAACAGTTTCATGATGGTTTCATGATATCTGCTGTTTTCAGCACTTTGATGCCTAGAGATGCATTTTCACTTTTCATGCTCTTAAAATAAGTTTCAGGCTGGGAAGAGGCCAAAAGTGGATTCTTTGAAAAGTAAACATAGTTTCGGAGATTTTCTTCAGAAAAGTGGCTCAGGACAGTTAATTTAACAGTTTCATGATGGTTTCATGAATATCTGCTGTTTTCAGCACTTTGATGCCTAGAGATGCATTTTCACTTTTCATGCTCTTAAAATAAGTTTCAAGCTGGGAAGAGGCCAAAAGTGGATTCTTTGAAAGTAAACATAGTTTCAGAGATTTTCTTCAGAAAAGTGGCTCAGGACAGTTAATTTAACAGTTTCATGATGGTTTCAATAATATCTGCTGCTTTCAGCACTTTACTGCCGAGAGATGCATTTTCACTTTTTATGCTCTTAAAAGAAGTTTCAGGCTGGGAAGAGGCCAAAAGTGGATTCTTTGAAAGTAAACATAGTTTCAGAGATTTTCTTCAGAAAAGTGGCTCAGGACAGTTAATTTAACAGTTTCATGATGTTTTCATGAATATCTGCTGTTTTCAGCACTTTGATGCCTAGAGATGCATTTTCACTTTTTATGCTTTTAAAATAAGTTTCAGGCTGGGAAGAGGCCAAAAGTGGATTCTTTGAAAGTAAACATAGTTTCAGAGATTTTCTACAGAAAAGTGGCTCAGGACAGTTAAATTAACAGTTTCATGATGGTTTCATGAATATCTGCTGTTTTCAGCACTTTGATGCCTAGAGATGCATTTTCACTTTTTATGCTTTTAAATAAGTTTCAGGCCGGAAGAGGCCAAAAGTAAATTTTTTAATGTAAACGTAGATTCTCTTCAGAAAAGTGGCTCAGGACAGTTAATTTCAGTTTCATGATAGTTTCATGAATATCTGCTGTTTTCAGCACTTTACTGCCGAGAGATGCATTTTCACTTTTTATGCTCTTTAAAGAAGTTTCAGGCCGGGAAGAGGCCAAAAGTTAATTTCTTAATGTAAACGTAGATTCTCTTCAGAAAAGTGGCTCAGGACAGTTAATTTCAGTTTCATGATAGTTTCATGAATATCTGCTGTTTTCAGCACTTTACTGCCGAGAGATGCATTTTCACTTGTTATGCTCTTAAAAGAAGTTTCAGGCTGGGAAGAGGCCAAAAGTGGATTCTTTGAAAGTAAACATAGTTTCAGAGATTTTCTTCAGAAAAGTGGCTCAGGACAGTTAATCTAACAGTTTCATGATGGTTTCATGAATATTCTGCTGTTTTCAGCACTTTGACGCCTAGAGATGCATTTTCACTTTTTATGCTTTTAAAATAAGTTTCAGGCTGGGAAGAGGCCAAAAGTGGATTCTTTGAAAGTAAACATAGTTTCAGAGATTTTCTTCAGAAAAGTGGCTCAGGACAGTTAATTTAACAGTTTCATGATGGGTTTTCATGAATATCTGCTGTTTCAGCACTTTGATGCCTAGAGATGCATTTTCACTTTTATGCTTTTAAAATAAGTTTCAGGCTGGGAAGAGGCCAAAAGTGGATTCTTTGAAAGTAAACATAGTTTCGGAGATTTTCTTCAGAAAAGTGGCTCAGGGACAGTTAATTTAACAGTTTCATGATGGTTTCATGAATATCTGCTGTTTTCAGCACTTTGATGCCTAGAGATGCATTTTCACTTGTTATGCTCTTAAAAGAAGTTTCAGGCTGGGAAGAGGCCAAAAGTGGATTCTTTGAAAGTAAACATAGTTTCAGAGATTTTCTTCAGAAAAGTGGCTCAGGACAGTTAATTTAACAGTTTCATGATGGTTTCATGAATATCTGCTGTTTTCAGCACTTTACTGCCGAGAGATGCATTTTCACTTGTTATGCTCTTAAAAGAAGTTTCAGGCTGGGAAGAGGCCAAAAGTGGATTCTTTGAAAGTAAACATAGTTTCAGAGATTTTCTTCAGAAAAGTGGCTCAGGACAGTTAATTTAAACAGTTTCATGATGGTTCATGAATATCTGCTGTTTTCAGCACTTTGACGCCTAGAGATGCATTTTCACTTTTTATGCTTTTAAAATAAGTTTCAGGCTGGGAAGAGGCCAAAAGTGGATTCTTTGAAAGTAAACATAGTTTCGGAGATTTTCTTCAGAAAAGTGGCTCAGGACAGTTAATTAACAGTTTCATGATGGTTTCATGAATATCTGCTGTTTTCAGCACTTTGATGCCTAGAGATGCATTTTCACTTTTTATGCTTTTAAAATAAGTTTCAGGCTGGGAAGAGACCAAAAGTGGATTCTTTGAAAGTAAACATAGTTTCGGAGATTTTCTTCAGAAAAGTGGCTCAGGACAGTTAATTTAACAGTTTCATGATGGTTTCATGAATATCTGCTGTTTTCAGCACTTTGATGCCTAGAGATGCATTTTCACTTTTCATGCTCTTAAAATAAGTTTCAAGCTGGAAGAGGCCAAAAGTGGATTCGTTGAAAGTAAACATAGTTTCAGAGATTTTCTTCAGAAAAGTGGCTCAGGACAGTTAATTTAACAGTTTTCATGATGGTTTCAATAATATCTGCTGCTTTCAGCACTTTACTGCCGAGAGATGCATTTTCACTTTTTATGCTCTTAAAATAAGTTTCAGGCTGGGAAGAGGCCAAAAGTGGATTCTTTGAAAGTAAACTTAGTTTCAGAGATTTTCTTCAGAAAGTTGCTCAGGACAGTTAATTTAACAGTTTCATGATGGTTTCATGAATATCTGCTGTTTTCAGCACTTTGATGCCTAGAGATGCATTTTCACTTGTTATGCTCTTAAAAGAAGTTTCAGGCTGGAAAGAGGCCAAAAGTGGATTCTTTGAAAGTAAACATAGTTTCAGAGATTTTCTTCAGAAAAGTGGCTCAGGACAGTTAATTTAACAGTTTCATGATGTTTTCATGAATATCTGCTGTTTTCAGCACTTTACTGCCTAGAGATGCATTTTCACTTTTTATGCTCTTAAAAGAAGTTTCAGGCTGGGAAGAGGCCAAAAGTTAATTTCTTAATGTAAACGTAGATTCTCTTCAGAAAAGTGGCTCAGGACAGTTAATTTCAGTTTCATGATAGTTTCATGAATATCTGCTGTTTTCAGCAACTTTACTGCCGAGAGATGCATTTTTCACTTGTTATGCTCTTAAAAGAAGTTTCAGGCTGGGAAGAGGCCAAAAGTGGATTCTTTGAAAGTAAACATAGTTTCAGAGATTTTCTTCAGAAAAGTGGCTCAGGACAGTTAATTTAACAGTTTCATGATGTTTTCATGAATATCTGCTGTTTTCAGCACTTTACTGCCGAGAGATACATTTTCACTTTTTATGCTCTTAAAAGAAGTTTCAGGCTGGGAAGAGGCCAAAAGTGGATTCTTTGAAAGTAAACATAGTTTCAGAGATTTTCTTCAGAAAAGTGGCTCAGGACAGTTAATTAACAGTTTCATGATGTTTTCATGAATATCTGCTGTTTTCAGCACTTTACTGCCTAGAGATGCATTTTCACTTTTTATGCTCTTAAAAGAAGTTTCAGGCTGGGAAGAGGCCAAAAGTGGATTCTTTGAAAGTAAAACATAGTTTCAGAGATTTTCTACAGAAAAGTGGCTCAGGACAGTTAAATTAACAGTTTCATGATGGTTTCCTGAATATCTGCTGTTTTCAGCACTTTGATGCCTAGAGATGCATTTTCACTTTTTATGCTTTTAAAATAAGTTTCAGGCCGGGAAGAGGCCAAAAGTTAATTTCTTAATGTAAACGTAGATTCTCTTCAGAAAAGTGGCTCAGGACAGTTAATTTCAGTTTCATGATAGTTTCATGAATATCTGCTGTTTTCAGCACTTTACTGCCGAGAGATGCATTTTCACTTGTTATGCTCTTAAAAGAAGTTTCAGGCTGGGAAGAGGCCAAAGTGGATTCTTTGAAAGTAAACATAGTTTCAGAGATTTTCTTCAGAAAAGTGGCTCAGGACAGTTAATTTAACAGTTTCATGATGGTTTCATGAATATTCTGCTGTTTTCAGCACTTTGATGCCTAGAGATGCATTTTCACTTTTCATGCTCTTAAAATAAGTTTCAGGCTGGGAAGAGGCCAAAAGTGGATTCTTTGAAAGTAAACATAGTTTCGGAGATTTTCTTCAGAAAAGTGGCTCAGGACAGTTAATTTAACAGTTTCATGATGGTTTCATGAATATCTGCTGTTTTCAGCACTTTGATGCCTAGAGATGCATTTTCACTTTTCATGCTCTTAAAATAAGTTTCAAGCTGGGAAGAGGCCAAAAGTGGATTCTTTGAAAGTAAACATAGTTTCAGAGATTTTCTTCAGAAAAGTGGGCTCAGGACAGTTAATTTAACAGTTTCATGATGGTTTCAATAATATCTGCTGCTTTCAGCACTTTACTGCCGAGAGATGCATTTTCACTTTTTATGCTCTTAAAAGAAGTTTCAGGCTGGGAAGAGGCCAAAAGTGGATTCTTTGAAAGTAAACATAGTTTCAGAGATTTTCTCAGAAAAGTGGCTCAGGACAGTTAATTTAACAGTTTCATGATGTTTTCATGAATATCTGCTGTTTTCAGCACTTTGATGCCTAGAGATGCATTTTCACTTTTTATGCTTTTAAAATAAGTTTCAGGCTGGGAAGAGGCCAAAAGTGGATTCTTTGAAAGTAAACATAGTTTCAGAGATTTTCTACAGAAAAGTGGCTCAGGACAGTTAAATTAACAGTTTCATGATGGTTTCATGAATATCTGCTGTTTTCAGCACTTTGATGCCTAGAGATGCATTTTCACTTTTTATGCTTTTAAAATAAGTTTCAGGCCGGGAAGAGGCCAAAAGTAAATTTTTTAATGTAAACGTAGATTTCTCTTCAGAAAAGTGGCTCAGGACAGTTAATTTCAGTTTCATGATAGTTTCATGAATATCTGCTGTTTTCAGCACTTTACTGCCGAGAGATGCATTTTCACTTTTTATGCTCTTTAAAGAAGTTTCAGGCCGGGAAGAGGCCAAAAGTTAATTTCTTAATGTAAACGTAGATTCTCTTCAGAAAAGTGGCTCAGGACAGTTAATTTCAGTTTCATGATAGTTTCATGAATATCTGCTGTTTTCAGCACTTTACTGCCGAGAGATGCATTTTCACTTGTTATGCTCTTAAAAGAAGTTTCAGGCTGGGAAGAGGCCAAAAGTGGATTCTTTGAAAGTAAACATAGTTTCAGAGATTTTCTTCAGAAAAGTGGCTCAGGACAGTTAATCTAACAGTTTCATGATGGTTTCATGAATATCTGCTGTTTTCAGCACTTTGACGCCTAGAGATGCATTTTCACTTTTTATGCTTTAAAATAAGTTTCAGGCTGGGAAGAGGCCAAAAGTGGATTCTTTGAAAGTAAACATAGTTTCAGAGATTTTCTTCAGAAAAGTGGCTCAGGACAGTTAATTTAACAGTTTTCATGATGGTTTCATGAATATCTGCTGTTTTCAGCACTTTGATGCCTAGAGATGCATTTTCACTTTTTATGCTTTTAAAATAAGTTTCAGGCTGGGAAGAGGCCAAAAGTGGATTCTTTGAAAGTAAAACATAGTTTCGGAGATTTTCTTCAGAAAAGTGGCTCAGGACAGTTAATTTAACAGTTTCATGATGGTTTCATGAATATCTGCTGTTTTCAGCACTTTGATGCCCTAGAGATGCATTTTCACTTGTTATGCTCTTAAAAGAAGTTTCAGGCTGGGAAGAGGCCAAAAGTGGATTCTTTGAAAGTAAACATAGTTCAGAGATTTTCTTCAGAAAAGTGGCTCAGGACAGTTAATTTAACAGTTTCATGATGGTTTCATGAATATCTGCTGTTTTCAGCACTTTACTGCCGAGAGATGCATTTTCACTTGTTATGCTCTTAAAAGAAGTTTCAGGCTGGGAAGAGGCCAAAAGTGGATTCTTTGAAAGTAAACATAGTTTCAGAGATTTTCTTCAGAAAAGTGGCTCAGGACAGTTAATTTAACAGTTTCATGATGGTTTCATGAATATCTGCTGTTTTCAGCACTTTGGACCGCCTAGAGATGCATTTTCACTTTTTATGCTTTTAAAATAAGTTTCAGGCTGGAAGAGGCCAAAAGTGGATTCTTTGAAAGTAAACATAGTTTCGGAGATTTTCTTCAGAAAAGTGGCTCAGGACAGTTAATTTAACAGTTTCATGATGGTTTCATGAATATCTGCTGTTTTCAGCACTTTGATGCCTAGAGATGCATTTTCACTTTTCATGCTCTTAAAATAAGTTTCAAGCTGGGAAGAGGCCAAAAGTGGATTCGTTGAAAGTAAACATAGTTTCAGAGATTTTCTTCAGAAAAGTGGCTCAGGACAGTTAATTTAACAGTTTCATGATGGTTTCAATAATATCTGCTGTTTTCAGCACTTTTACTGCCTAGAGATGCATTTTCACTTTTTATGCTCTTAAAGAAGTTTCAGGCTGGAAGAGGCCAAAAGTGGATTCTTTGAAAGTAAACATAGTTTCAGAGATTTTCTACAGAAAAGTGGCTCAGGACAGTTAAATTAACAGTTTCATGATGGTTTCATGAATATCTGCTGTTTTCAGCACTTTGATGCCTAGAGATGCATTTTCACTTTTTAATGCTTTTAAAATAAGTTTCAGGCCGGGAAGAGGCCAAAAGTTAATTTCTTAATGTAAACGTAGATTCTCTTCAGAAAAGTGGCTCAGGACAGTTAATTTCAGTTTCATGATAGTTTCATGAATATCTGCTGTTTTCAGCACTTTACTGCCGAGAGATGCATTTTCACTTGTTATGCTCTTAAAAGAAGTTTCAGGCTGGAAGAGGCCAAAAGTGGATTCTTTGAAAGTAAACATAGTTTCAGAGATTTTCTTCAGAAAAGTGGCTCAGGACAGTTAATTTAACAGTTTCATGATGTTTTCATGAATATCTGCTGTTTTCAGCACTTTACTGCCGAGAGATGCATTTCACTTTTTATGCTCTTAAAAGAAGTTTCAGGCTGGGAAGAGGCCAAAAGTGGATTCTTTGAAAGTAAACATAGTTTCAGAGATTTTCTTCAGAAAAGTGGCTCAGGTCAGTTAATTTAACAGTTTCATGATGGTTTCATGAATATCTGCTGTTTTCAGCACTTTGATGCCTAGAGATGCATTTTCACTTTTTATGCTTTTAATATAAGTTTCAGGCTGGGAAGAGGCCAAAAGTGGATTCTTTGAAAGTAAACATAGTTTCAGAGATTTTCTACAGAAAAGTGGCTCAGGACAGTTAAATTAACAGTTTCATGATGGTTTCATGAATATCTGCTGTTTTCAGCACTTTGCTGCCTAGAGATGCATTTTCACTTTTTATGCTCTTAAAAGAAGTTTCAGGCTGGGAAGAGGCCAAAAGTGGATTCTTTGAAAGTAAACATAGTTTCAGAGATGTTCTTCAGAAAAGTGGCTCAGGACAGTTAATTTAACAGTTTCATGATGTTTTCATGAATATCTGCTGTTTTCAGCACTTTGATGCCTAGAGATGCATTTTCACTTTTTATGCTTTTAAAATAAGTTTCAGGCTGGGAAGAGGCCAAAAGTGGATTCTTTGAAAGTAAACATAGTTTCAGAGATTTTCTACAGAAAAGTGGCTCAGGACAGTTAAATTAACAGTTTCATGATGGTTTCATGAATATCTGCTGTTTTCAGCACTTGATGCCTAGAGATGCATTTTCACTTTTTATGCTTTTAAAATAAGTTTCTGGCCGGGAAGAGGCCAAAAGTTAATTTCTTAATGTAAACGTAGATTCTCTTCAGAAAAGTGGCTCAGGACAGTTAATTTCAGTTTCATGATAGTTCCATGAATATCTGCTGTTTTCAGCACTTTACTGCCGAGAGATGCATTTTCACTTGTTATGCTCTTAAAAGAAGTTTCAGGCTGGGAAGAGGCCAAAAGTGGATTCTTTGAAAGTAAACATAGTTTCAGAGATTTTCTTCAGAAAAGTTGCTCAGGACAGTTAATTTAACAGTTTCATGATGGTTTCATGAATATCTGCTGTTTTCAGCACTTTGATGCCTAGAGATGCATTTTCACTTGTTATGCTCTTAAAAGAAGTTTCAGGCTGGAAAGAGGCCAAAAGTGGATTCTTTGAAAGTAAACATAGTTTCAGAGATTTTCTTCAGAAAAGTGGCTCAGGACAGTTAATTGAACAGTTTCATGATGTTTTCATGAATATCTGCTGTTTTCAGCACTTTACTGCCTAGAGATGCATTTTCACTTTTTATGCTCTTAAAAGAAGTTTCAGGCTGGGAAGAGGCCAAAAGTGGATTCTTTGAAAGTAAACATAGTTTCAGAGATTTTCTACAGAAAAGTGGCTCAGGACAGTTAAATTAACAGTTTCATGATGGTTTCCTGAATATCTGCTGTTTTCAGCACTTTGATGCCTAGAGATGCATTTTCACTTTTTATGCTTTTAAAATAAGTTTCAGGCCGGGAAGAGGCCAAAAGTTAATTTCTTAATGTAAACGTAGATTCTCTTCAGAAAAGTGGCTCAGGACAGTTAATTTCAGTTTCATGATAGTTTCATGAATATCTGCTGTTTTCAGCACTTTACTGCCGAGAGATGCATTTTCACTTGTTATGCTCTTAAAAGAAGTTTCAGGCTGGGAAGAGGCCAAAAGTGGATTCTTTGAAAGTAAACATAGTTTCAGAGATTTTCTTCAGAAAAGTGGCTCAGGACAGTTAATTTAACAGTTTCATGATGGTTTCATGAATATCTGCTGTTTTCAGCACTTTGATGCCTAGAGATGCATTTTCACTTTTCATGCTCTTAAAATAAGTTTCAGGCTGGGAAGAGGCCAAAAGTGGATTCTTTGAAAGTAAACATAGTTTCGGAGATTTTCTTCAGAAAAGTGGCTCAGGACAGTTAATTTAACAGTTTCATGATGGTTTCATGAATATCTGCTGTTTTCAGCACTTTGATGCCTAGAGATGCATTTTCACTTTTCATGCTCTTAAAATAAGTTTCAAGCTGGGAAGAGGCCAAAAGTGGATTCTTTGAAAGTAAACATAGTTCAGAGATTTTCTTCAGAAAAGTGGCTCAGGACAGTTAATTTAACAGTTTCATGATGGTTTCAATAATATCTGCTGCTTTCAGCACTTTACTGCCGAGAGATGCATTTTCACTTTTTATACTCTTAAAAGAAGTTTCAGGCTGGGAAGAGGCCAAAAGTGGATTCTTTGAAAGTAAACATAGTTTCAGAGATTTTCTTCAGAAAAGTGGCTCAGGACAGTTAATTTAACAGTTTCATGATGTTTTCATGAATATCTGCTGTTTTCAGCACTTTGATGCCTAGAGATGCATTTTCACTTTTTATGCTTTTAAAATAAGTTTCAGGCTGGGAAGAGGCCAAAAGTGGATTCTTTGAAAGTAAACATAGTTTCAGAGATTTTCTACAGAAAAGTGGCTCAGGACAGTTAAATTAACAGTTTCATGATGGTTTAATGAATATCTGCTGTTTTCAGCACTTTGATGCCTAGAGATGCATTTTCACTTTTTATGCTTTTAAAATAAGTTTCAGGCCGGGAAGAGGCCAAAAGTAAATTTTTTAATGTAAACGTAGATTCAAAGATTTTCTTCAGAAAAGTGGCTCAGGACAGTTAATTTAACAGTTTCATGATGGTTTCATGAATATCTGCTGTTTTCAGCACTTTGATGCCTAGAGATGCATTTTCACTTGTTATGCTCTTAAAAGAAGTTTCAGGCTGGGAAGAGGCCAAAAGTGGATTCTTTGAAAGTAAACATAGTTTCAGAGATTTTCTTCAGAAAAGTGGCTCAGGACAGTTCATTTAACAGTTTCATGATGTTTTCATGAATATCTGCTGTTTTCAGCACTTTACTGCCGAGAGATGCATTTTCACTTTTTATGCTCTTAAAAGAAGTTTCAGGCTGGGAAGAGGCCAAAAGTGGATTCTTTGAAAGTAAACATAGTTTCAGAGATTTTCTTCAGAAAAGTGGCTCAGGACAGTTAATTTAACAGTTTCATGATGGTTTCATGAATATCTGCTGTTTTCAGCACTTTGATGCCTAGAGATGCATTTTCACTTTTTATGCTTTTAAAATAAGTTTCAGGCTGGGAAGAGGCCAAAAGTGGATTCTTTGAAAGTAAACATAGTTTCAGAGATTTTCTACAGAAAAGTGGCTCAGGACAGTTAAATTAACAGTTTCATGATGGTTTCATGAATATCTGCTGTTTTCAGCACTTTGCTGCCTAGAGATGCATTTTCACTTTTTATGCTCTTAAAAGAAGTTTCAGGCTGGAAAGAGGCCAAAAGTGGATTCTTTGAAAGTAAACATAGTTTCAGAGATTTTCTTCAGAAAAGTGGCTCAGGACAGTTAATTTAACAGTTTCATGATGTTTTCATGAATATCTGCTGTTTTCAGCACTTTACTGCCTAGAGATGCATTTTCACTTTTCATGCTCTTAAAATAAGTTTCAAGCTGGGAAGAGGCCAAAAGTGGATTCTTTGAAAGTAAACATAGTTTCAGAGATTTTCTTCAGAAAAGTGTCTCAGGACAGTTAATTTAACAGTTTCATGATGGTTTCAATAATATCTGCTGCTTTCAGCACTTTACTGCCGAGAGATGCATTTTCACTTTTTATGCTCTTAAAAGAAGTTTCAGGCTGGGAAGAGGCCAAAAGTGGATTCTTTGAAAGTAAACATAGTTTCAGAGATGTTCTTCAGAAAAGTGGCTCAGGACAGTTAATTTAACAGTTTCATGATGTTTTCATGAATATCTGCTGTTTTCAGCACTTTGATGCCTAGAGATGCATTTTCACTTTTTATGCTTTTAAAATAAGTTTCAGGCTGGGAAGAGGCCAAAAGTGGATTCTTTGAAAGTAAACATAGTTTCAGAGATTTTCTACAGAAAAGTGTCTCAGGACAGTTAAATTAACAGTTTCATGATGGTTTAATGAATATCTGCTGTTTTCAGCACTTTGATGCCTAGAAATGCATTTTCACTTTTTATGCTTTTAAAATAAGTTTCAGGCCGGGAAGAGGCCAAAAGTAAATTTTTTAATGTAAACGTAGATTCAAAGATTTTCTTCAGAAAAGTGGCTCAGGACAGTTAATTTAACAGTTTCATGATGGTTTCATGAATATCTGCTGTTTTCAGCACTTTGATGCCTAGAGATGCATTTTCACTTGTTATGCTCTTAAAAGAAGTTTCAGGCTGGGAAGAGGCCAAAAGTGGATTCTTTGAAAGTAAACATAGTTTCAGAGATTTTCTTCAGAAAAGTGGCTCAGGACAGTTCATTTAACAGTTTCATGATGTTTTCATGAATATCTGCTGTTTTCAGCACTTTACTGCCGAGAGATGCATTTTCACTTTTTATGCTCTTAAAAGAAGTTTCAGGCTGGGAAGAGGCCAAAAGTGGATTCTTTGAAAGTAAACATAGTTTCAGAGATTTTCTACAGAAAAGTGGCTCAGGACAGTTAAATTAACAGTTTCATGATGGTTTCATGAATATCTGCTGTTTTCAGCACTTTGCTGCCTAGAGATGCATTTTCACTTTTTATGCTCTTAAAAGAAGTTTCAGGCTGGGAAGAGGCCAAAAGTGGATTCTTTGAAAGTAAACATAGTTTCAGAGATGTTCTTCAGAAAAGTGGCTCAGGACAGTTAATTTAACAGTTTCATGATGTTTTCCTGAATATCTGCTGTTTTCAGCACTTTGATGCCTAGAGATGCATTTTCACTTTTTATGCTTTTAAAATAAGTTTCAGGCTGGGAAGAGGCCAAAAGTGGATTCTTTGAAAGTAAACATAGTTTCAGAGATTTTCTACAGAAAAGTGGCTCAGGACAGTTAAATTAACAGTTTCATGATGGTTTCATGAATATCTGCTGTTTTCAGCACTTTGATGCCTAGAGATGCATTTTCACTTTTTATGCTTTTAAAATAAGTTTCAGGCCGGGAAGAGGCCAAAAGTAAATTTTTTAATGTAAACGTAGATTCAAAGATTTTCTTCAGAAAAGTGGCTCAGGACAGTTAATTTAACAGTTTCATGATGTTTTCATGAATATCTGCTGTTTTCAGCACTTTACTGCCGAAAGATGCATTTTCACTTTTTATGCTCTTTAAAGAAGTTTCAGGCCGGGAAGAGGCCAAAAGTTAATTTCTTAATGTAAACGTAGATTCTCTTCAGAAAAGTGGCTCAGGACAGTTAATTTCAGTTTCATGATAGTTTCATGAATATCTGCTGTTTTCAGCACTTTACTGCCGAGAGATGCATTTTCACTTGTTATGCTCTTAAAAGAAGTTTCAGGCTGGGAAGAGGCCAAAAGTGGATTCTTTGAAAGTAAATATAGTTTCAGAGATTTTCTTCAGAAAAGTGGCTCAGGACAGTTAATTTAACAGTTTCATGATGGTTTCATGAATATCTGCTTTTTTCAGCACTTTGACGCCTAGAGATGCATTTTCACTTTTTATGCTTTTAAAATAAGTTTCAGGCTGGGAAGAGGCCAAAAGTGGATTCTTTGAAAGTAAACATAGTTTCAGAGATTTTCTTCAGAAAAGTGGCTCAGGACAGTTAATTTAACAGTTTCATGATGGTTTCATGAATATCTGCTGTTTTCAGCACTTTGATGCCTAGAGATGCATTTTCACTTTTTATGCTTTTAAAATAAGTTTCAGGCTGGGAAGAGGCCAAAAGTGGATTCTTTGAAAGTAAACATAGTTTCAGAGATTTTCTACAGAAAAGTGGCTCAGGACAGTTAAATTAACAGTTTCATGATGTTTTCCTGAATATCTGCTGTTTTCAGCACTTTGATGCCTAGAGATGCATTTTCACTTTTTATGCTTTTAAAATAAGTTTCAGGCCGGGAAGAGGCCAAAAGTAAATTTTTTAATGTAAACGTAGATTCAAAGATTTTCTTCAGAAAAGTGGCTCAGGACAGTTAATTTAACAATTTCATGATGGTTTCATGAATATCTGCTGTTTTCAGCACTTTGATGCCTAGAGATGCATTTTCACTTGTTATGCTCTTAAAAGAAGTTTCAGGCTGGGAAGAGGCCAAAAGTGGATTCTTTGAAAGTAAACATAGTTTCAGAGATTTTCTACAGAAAAGTGGCTCAGGACAGTTCATTTAACAGTTTCATGATGTTTTCATGAATATCTGCTGTTTTCAGCACTTTACTGCCTAGAGATGCATTTTCACTTTTATGCTCTTAAAAGAAGTTTCAGGCTGGGAAGAGGCCAAAAGTGGATTCTTTGAAAGTAAACATAGTTTCAGAGATTTTCTTCAGAAAAGTGGCTCAGGACAGTTAATTTAACAGTTTCATGATGGTTTCATGAATATCTGCTGTTTTCAGCACTTTGATGCCTAGAGATGCATTTTCACTTTTTATGCTTTTAAAATAAGTTTCAGGCTGGGAAGAGGCCAAAAGTGGATTCTTTGAAAGTAAACATAGTTTCAGAGATTTTCTACAGAAAAGTGGCTCAGGACAGTTAAATTAACAGTTTCATGATGGTTTCATGAATATCTGCTGTTTTCAGCACTTTGCTGCCTAGAGATGCATTTTCACTTTTTATGCTCTTAAAAGAAGTTTCAGGCTGGGAAGAGGCCAAAAGTGGATTCTTTGAAAGTAAACATAGTTTCAGAGATGTTCTTCAGAAAAGTGGCTCAGGACAGTTAATTTAACAGTTTCATGATGTTTTCATGACTATCTGCTGTTTTCAGTACTTTGATGCCTAGAGATGCATTTTCACTTTTTATGCTTTTAAAATAAGTTTCAGGCTGGGAAGAGGCCAAAAGTGGATTCTTTGAAAGTAAACATAGTTTCAGAGATTTTCTACAGAAAAGTGGCTCAGGACAGTTAAATTAACAGTTTCATGATGGTTTCATGAATATCTGCTGTTTTCAGCACTTTGATGCCTAGAGATGCATTTTCACTTTTTATGCTTTTAAAATAAGTTTCAGGCTGGGAAGAGGCCAAAAGTAAATTTTTTAATGTAAACGTAGATTCAAAGATTTTCTTCAGAAAAGTGGCTCAGGACAGTTAATTTAACAGTTTCATGATGTTTTCATGAATATCTGCTGTTTTCAGCACTTTACTGCCGAAAGATGCATTTTCACTTTTTATGCTCTTTAAAGAAGTTTCAGGCCGGGAAGAGGCCAAAAGTTAATTTCTTAATGTAAACGTAGATTCTCTTCAGAAAAGTGGCTCAGGACAGTTAATTTCAGTTTCATGATAGTTTCATGAATATCTGCTGTTTTCAGCACTTTACTGCCGAGAGATGCATTTTCACTTGTTATGCTCTTAAAAGAAGTTTCAGGCTGGGAAGAGGCCAAAAGTGGATTCTTTGAAAGTAAACATAGTTTCAGAGATTTTCTTCAGAAAAGTGGCTCAGGACAGTTAATTTAACAGTTTCATGATGGTTTCATGAATATCTGCTGTTTTCAGCACTTTGACGCCTAGAGATGCATTTTCACTTTTTATGCTTTTAAAATAAGTTTCAGGCTGGGAAGAGGCCAAAAGTGGATTCTTTGAAATTAAACATAGTTTCGGAGATTTTCTTCAGAAAAGTGGCTCAGGACAGTTAATTTAACAGTTTCATGATGGTTTCATGAATATCTGCTGTTTTCAGCACTTTGATGCCTAGAGATGCATTTAAACTTGTTATGCTCTTAAAAGAAGTTTCAGGCTGGGAAGAGGCCAAAAGTGGATTCTTTGAAAGTAAACATAGTTTCAGAGATTTTCTTCAGAAAAGTGGCTCAGGACAGTTAATTTAACAGTTTCATGATGGTTTCATGAATATCTGCTGTTTTCAGCACTTTGGCGCCTAGAGATGCATTTTCACTTTTTATGCTTTTAAAATAAGTTTCAGCCTGGGAAGAGGCCAAAAGTGGATTCTTTGAAAGTAAACATAGTTTCGGAGATTTTCTTCAGAAAAGTGGCTCAGGACAGTTAATTTAACAGTTTCATGATGGTTTCATGAATATCTGCTGTTTTCAGCACTTTGATGCCTAGAGATGCATTTTCACTTGTTATGCTCTTAAAATAAGTTTCAGGCTGGGAAGAGGCCAAAAGTGGATTCTTTGAAAGTAAACATAGTTTCAGAGATTTTCTACAGAAAAGTGGCTCAGGACAGTTAAATTAACAGTTTCATGATGGTTTCATGAATATCTGCTGTTTTCAGCACTTTGCTGCCTAGAGATGCATTTTCACTTTTTATGCTCTTAAAAGAAGTTTCAGGCTGGGAAGAGGCCAAAAGTGGATTCTTTGAAAGTAAACATAGTTTCAGAGATGTTCTTCAGAAAAGTTGCTCAGGACAGTTAATTTAACAGTTTCATGATGTTTTCATGAATATCTGCTGTTTTCAGCACTTTGATGCCTAGAGATGCATTTTCACTTTTTATGCTTTTAAAATAAGTTTCAGGCCGGGAAGAGGCCAAAAGTAAATTTTTTAATGTAAACGTAGATTCAAAGATTTTCTTCAGAAAAGTGGCTCAGGACAGTTAATTTAACAGTTTCATGATGGTTTCATGAATATCTGCTGTTTTCAGCACTTTGATGCCTAGAGATGCATTTTCACTTGTTATGCTCTTAAAAGAAGTTTCAGGCTGGGAAGAGGCCAAAAGTGGATTCTTTGAAAGTAAACATAGTTTCAGAGATTTTCTTCAGAAAAGTGGCTCAGGACAGTTCATTTAACAGTTTCATGATGGTTTCATGAATATCTGCTGTTTTCAGCACTTTGATGCCTAGAGATGCATTTTCACTTTTTATGCTTTTAAAATAAGTTTCAGGCTGGGAAGAGGCCAAAAGTGGATTCTTTGAAAGTAAACATAGTTTCAGAGATTTTCTACAGAAAAGTGGCTCAGGACAGTTAAATTAACAGTTTCATGATGGTTTCATGAATATCTGCTGTTTTCAGCACTTTGCTGCCTAGAGATGCATTTTCACTTTTTATGCTCTTAAAATAAGTTTCAGGCTGGGAAGAGGCCAAAAGTGGATTCTTTGAAAGTAAACATAGTTTCAGAGATTTTCTACAGAAAAGTGGCTCAGGACAGTTAAATTAACAGTTTCATGATGGTTTCATGAATATCTGCTGTTTTCAGCACTTTGATGCCTAGAGATGCATTTTCACTTTTTATGCTTTTAAAATAAGTTTCAGGCCGGGAAGAGGCCAAAAGTAAATTTTTTAATGTAAACGTAGATTCAAAGATTTTCTTCAGAAAAGTGGCTCAGGACAGTTAATTTAACAGTTTCATGATGTTTTCATGAATATCTGCTGTTTTCAGCACTTTACTGCCGAAAGATGCATTTTCACTTTTTATGCTCTTTAAAGAAGTTTCAGGCCGGGAAGAGGCCAAAAGTTAATTTCTTAATGTAAACGTAGATTCTCTTCAGAAAAGTGGCTCAGGACAGTTAATTTCAGTTTCATGATAGTTTCATGAATATCTGTTGTTTTCAGCACTTTACTGCCGAGAGATGCATTTTCACTTGTTATGCTCTTAAAAGAAGTTTCAGGCTGGGAAGAGGCCAAAAGTGGATTCTTTGAAAGTAAACATAGTTTCAGAGATTTTCTTCAGAAAAGTGGCTCAGGACAGTTAATTTAACAGTTTCATGATGGTTTCATGAATATCTGCTGTTTTCAGCACTTTGACGCCTAGAGATGCATTTTCACTTTTTATGCTTTTAAAATAAGTTTCAGGCTGGGAAGAGGCCAAAAGTGGATTCTTTGAAAGTAAACATAGTTTCGGAGATTTTCTTCAGAAAAGTGGCTCAGGACAGTTAATTTAACAGTTTCATGATGGTTTCATGAATATCTGCTGTTTTCAGCACTTTGATGCCTAGAGATGCATTTTCACTTTTCATGCTCTTAAAATAAGTTTCAAGCTGGGAAGAGGCCAAAAGTGGATTCTTTGAAAGTAAACATAGTTTCAGAGATTTTCTTCAGAAAAGTGGCTCAGGACAGTTAATTTAACAGTTTCATGATGGTTTCATGAATATCTGCTGTTTTCAGCACTTTGACGCCTAGAGATGCATTTTCACTTTTTATGCTTTTAAAATAAGTTTCAGCCTGGGAAGAGGCCAAAAGTGGATTCTTTGAAAGTAAACATAGTTTCGGAGATTTTCTTCAGAAAAGTGGCTCAGGACAGTTAATTTAACAGTTTCATGATGGTTTCATGAATATCTGCTGTTTTCAGCACTTTGATGCCTAGAGATGCATTTTCACTTGTTATGCTCTTAAAATAAGTTTCAGGCTGGGAAGAGGCCAAAAGTGGATTCTTTGAAAGTAAACATAGTTTCAGAGATTTTCTACAGAAAAGTGGCTCAGGACAGTTAAATTAACAGTTTCATGATGGTTTCATGAATATCTGCTGTTTTCAGCACTTTGCTGCCTAGAGATGCATTTTCACTTTTTATGCTCTTAAAAGAAGTTTCAGGCTGGGAAGAGGCCAAAAGTGGATTCTTTGAAAGTAAACATAGTTTCAGAGATGTTCTTCAGAAAAGTTGCTCAGGACAGTTAATTTAACAGTTTCATGATGTTTTCATGAATATCTGCTGTTTTCAGCACTTTGATGCCTAGAGATGCATTTTCACTTTTTATGCTTTTAAAATAAGTTTCAGGCCGGGAAGAGGCCAAAAGTAAATTTTTTAATGTAAACGTAGATTCAAAGATTTTCTTCAGAAAAGTGGCTCAGGACAGTTAATTTAACAGTTTCATGATGGTTTCATGAATATCTGCTGTTTTCAGCACTTTGATGCCTAGAGATGCATTTTCACTTGTTATGCTCTTAAAAGAAGTTTCAGGCTGGGAAGAGGCCAAAAGTGGATTCTTTGAAAGTAAACATAGTTTCAGAGATTTTCTTCAGAAAAGTGGCTCAGGACAGTTCATTTAACAGTTTCATGATGGTTTCATGAATATCTGCTGTTTTCAGCACTTTGATGCCTAGAGATGCATTTTCACTTTTTATGCTTTTAAAATAAGTTTCAGGCTGGGAAGAGGCCAAAAGTGGATTCTTTGAAAGTAAACATAGTTTCAGAGATTTTCTACAGAAAAGTGGCTCAGGACAGTTAAATTAACAGTTTCATGATGGTTTCATGAATATCTGCTGTTTTCAGCACTTTGCTGCCTAGAGATGCATTTTCACTTTTTATGCTCTTAAAATAAGTTTCAGGCTGGGAAGAGGCCAAAAGTGGATTCTTTGAAAGTAAACATAGTTTCAGAGATTTTCTACAGAAAAGTGGCTCAGGACAGTTAAATTAACAGTTTCATGATGGTTTCATGAATATCTGCTGTTTTCAGCACTTTGATGCCTAGAGATGCATTTTCACTTTTTATGCTTTTAAAATAAGTTTCAGGCCGGGAAGAGGCCAAAAGTAAATTTTTTAATGTAAACGTAGATTCAAAGATTTTCTTCAGAAAAGTGGCTCAGGACAGTTAATTTAACAGTTTCATGATGTTTTCATGAATATCTGCTGTTTTCAGCACTTTACTGCCGAAAGATGCATTTTCACTTTTTATGCTCTTTAAAGAAGTTTCAGGCCGGGAAGAGGCCAAAAGTTAATTTCTTAATGTAAACGTAGATTCTCTTCAGAAAAGTGGCTCAGGACAGTTAATTTCAGTTTCATGATAGTTTCATGAATATCTGTTGTTTTCAGCACTTTACTGCCGAGAGATGCATTTTCACTTGTTATGCTCTTAAAAGAAGTTTCAGGCTGGGAAGAGGCCAAAAGTGGATTCTTTGAAAGTAAACATAGTTTCAGAGATTTTCTTCAGAAAAGTGGCTCAGGACAGTTAATTTAACAGTTTCATGATGGTTTCATGAATATCTGCTGTTTTCAGCACTTTGACGCCTAGAGATGCATTTTCACTTTTTATGCTTTTAAAATAAGTTTCAGGCTGGGAAGAGGCCAAAAGTGGATTCTTTGAAAGTAAACATAGTTTCGGAGATTTTCTTCAGAAAAGTGGCTCAGGACAGTTAATTTAACAGTTTCATGATGGTTTCATGAATATCTGCTGTTTTCAGCACTTTGATGCCTAGAGATGCATTTTCACTTTTCATGCTCTTAAAATAAGTTTCAAGCTGGGAAGAGGCCAAAAGTGGATTCTTTGAAAGTAAACATAGTTTCAGAGATTTTCTTCAGAAAAGTGGCTCAGGACAGTTAATTTAACAGTTTCATGATGGTTTCATGAATATCTGCTGTTTTCAGCACTTTGACGCCTAGAGATGCATTTTCACTTTTTATGCTCTTAAAATAAGTTTCAGGCTGGGAAGAGGCCAAAAGTGGATTCTTTGAAAGTAAACTTAGTTTCAGAGATTTTCTTCAGAAAAGTTGCTCAGGACAGTTAATTTAACAGTTTCATGATGGTTTCATGAATATCTGCTGTTTTCAGCACTTTGATGCCTAGAGATGCATTTTCACTTGTTATGCTCTTAAAAGAAGTTTCAGGCTGGGAAGAGGCCAAAAGTGGATTCTTTGAAAGTAAACATAGTTTCAGAGATTTTCTTCAGAAAAGTGGCTCAGGACATTTAATTTAACAGTTTCATGATGTTTTCATGAATATCTGCTGTTTTCAGCACTTTACTGCCGAGAGATGCATTTTCACTTTTTATGCTCTTAAAAGAAGTTTCAGGCTGGGAAGAGGCCAAAAGTGGATTCTTTGAAAGTAAACATAGTTTCAGAGATTTTCTTCAGAAAAGTGGCTCAGGACAGTTAATTTAACAGTTTCATGATGGTTTCATGAATATCTGCTGTTTTCAGCACTTTGATGCCTAGAGATGCATTTTCACTTTTTATGCTTTTAAAATAAGTTTCAGGCTGGGAAGAGGCCAAAAGTGGATTCTTTGAAAGTAAACATAGTTTCAGAGATTTTCTACAGAAAAGTGGCTCAGGACAGTTAAATTAACAGTTTCATGATGGTTTCATGAATATCTGCTGTTTTCAGCACTTTGCTGCCTAGAGATGCATTTTCACTTTTTATGCTCTTAAAAGAAGTTTCAGGCTGGGAAGAGGCCAAAAGTGGATTTTTTGAAAGTAAACATAGTTTCAGAGATGTTCTTCAGAAAAGTGGCTCAGGACAGTTAATTTAACAGTTTCATGATGTTTTCATGAATATCTGCTGTTTTCAGCACTTTGATGCCTAGAGATGCATTTTCACTTTTTATGCTTTTAAAATAAGTTTCAGGCTGGGAAGAGGCCAAAAGTGGATTCTTTGAAAGTAAACATAGTTTCAGAGATTTTCTACAGAAAAGTGGCTCAGGACAGTTAAATTAACAGTTTCATGATGGTTTCATGAATATCTGCTGTTTTCAGCACTTTGATGCCTAGAGATGCATTTTCACTTTTTATGCTTTTAAAATAAGTTTCAGGCCGGGAAGAGGCCAAAAGTAAATTTTTTAATGTAAACGTAGATTCAAAGATTTTCTTCAGAAAAGTGGCTCAGGACAGTTAATTTAACAGTTTCATGATGTTTTCATGAATATCTGCTGTTTTCAGCACTTTACTGCCGAAAGATGCATTTTCACTTTTTATGCTCTTTAAAGAAGTTTCAGGCCGGGAAGAGGCCAAAAGTTAATTTCTTAATGTAAACGTAGATTCTCTTCAGAAAAGTGGCTCAGGACAGTTAATTTCAGTTTCATGATAGTTTCATGAATATCTGCTGTTTTCAGCACTTTACTGCCTAGAGATGCATTTTCACTTGTTATGCTCTTAAAAGAAGTTTCAGGCTGGGAAGAGGCCAAAAGTGGATTCTTTGAAAGTAAACATAGTTTCAGAGATTTTCTACAGAAAAGTGGCTCAGGACAGTTAATTTAACAGTTTCATGATGGTTTCATGAATATCTGCTGTTTTCAGCACTTTGACGCCTAGAGATGCATTTTCACTTTTTATGCTTTTAAAATAAGTTTCAGGCTGGGAAGAGGCCAAAAGTGGATTCTTTGAAAGTAAACATAGTTTCAGAGATTTTCTTCAGAAAAGTGGCTCAGGACAGTTAATTTAACAGTTTCATGATGGTTTCATGAATATCTGCTGTTTTCAGCACTTTGATGCCTAGAGATGCATTTTCACTTTTCATGCTCTTAAAATAAGTTTCAAGCTGGGAAGAGGCCAAAAGTGGATTCTTTGAAAGTAAACATAGTTTCAGAGATTTTCTTCAGAAAAGTGGCTCAGGACAGTTAATTTAACAGTTTCATGATGGTTTCATGAATATCTGCTGTTTTCAGCACTTTGACGCCTAGAGATGCATTTTCACTTTTTATGCTCTTAAAATAAGTTTCAGGCTGGGAAGAGGCCAAAAGTGGATTCTTTGAAAGTAAACTTAGTTTCAGAGATTTTCTTCAGAAAAGTTGCTCAGGACAGTTAATTTAACAGTTTCATGATGGTTTCATGAATATCTGCTGTTTTCAGCACTTTGATGCCTAGAGATGCATTTTCACTTGTTATACTCTTAAAAGAAGTTTCAGGCTGGGAAGAGGCCAAAAGTGGATTCTTTGAAAGTAAACATAGTTTCAGAGATTTTCTTCAGAAAAGTGGCTCAGGACAGTTAATTTAACAGTTTCATGATGTTTTCATGAATATCTGCTGTTTTCAGCACTTTACTGCCTAGAGATGCATTTTCACTTTTTATGCTCTTAAAAGAAGTTTCAGGCTGGGAAGAGGCCAAAAGTGGATTCTTTGAAAGTAAACATAGTTTCAGAGATTTTCTTCAGAAAAGTGGCTCAGGACAGTTAATTTAACAGTTTCATGATGGTTTCATGAATATCTGCTGTTTTCAGCACTTTGATGCCTAGAGATGCATTTTCACTTTTTATGCTTTTAAAATAAGTTTCAGGCTGGGAAGAGGCCAAAAGTGGATTCTTTGAAAGTAAACATAGTTTCAGAGATTTTCTACAGAAAAGTGGCTCAGGACAGTTAAATTAACAGTTTCATGATGGTTTCATGAATATCTGCTGTTTTCAGCACTTTGCTGCCTAGAGATGCATTTTCACTTTTTATGCTCTTAAAAGAAGTTTCAGGCTGGGAAGAGGCCAAAAGTGGATTCTTTGAAAGTAAACATAGTTTCAGAGATGTTCTTCAGAAAAGTGGCTCAGGACAGTTAATTTAACAGTTTCATGATGTTTTCATGAATATCTGCTGTTTTCAGCACTTTGATGCCTAGAGATGCATTTTCACTTTTTATGCTTTTAAAATAAGTTTCAGGCTGGGAAGAGGCCAAAAGTGGATTCTTTGAAAGTAAACATAGTTTCAGAGATTTTCTACAGAAAAGTGGCTCAGGACAGTTAAATTAACAGTTTCATGATGGTTTCATGAATATCTGCTGTTTTCAGCACTTTGATGCCTAGAGATGCATTTTCACTTTTTATGCTTTTAAAATAAGTTTCAGGCCGGGAAGAGGCCAAAAGTAAATTTTTTAATGTAAACGTAGATTCAAAGATTTTCTTCAGAAAAGTGGCTCAGGACAGTTAATTTAACAGTTTCATGATGTTTTCATGAATATCTGCTGTTTTCAGCACTTTACTGCCGAAAGATGCATTTTCACTTTTTATGCTCTTTAAAGAAGTTTCAGGCCGGGAAGAGGCCAAAAGTTAATTTCTTAATGTAAACGTAGATTCTCTTCAGAAAAGTGGCTCAGGACAGTTAATTTCAGTTTCATGATAGTTTCATGAATATCTGCTGTTTTCAGCACTTTACTGCCGAGAGATGCATTTTCACTTGTTATGCTCTTAAAAGAAGTTTCAGGCTGGGAAGAGGCCAAAAGTGGATTCTTTGAAAGTAAACATAGTTTCAGAGATTTTCTTCAGAAAAGTGGCTCAGGACAGTTAATTTAACAGTTTCATGATGGTTTCATGAATATCTGCTGTTTTCAGCACTTTGATGCCTAGAGATGCATTTTCACTTTTTATGCTTTTAAAATAAGTTTCAGGCTGGGAAGAGGCCAAAAGTGGATTCTTTGAAAGCAAACATAGTTTCGGAGATTTTCTTCAGAAAAGTGGCTCAGGACAGTTAATTTAACAGTTTCATGATGGTTTCATGAATATCTGCTGTTTTCAGCACTTTGATGCCTAGAGATGCATTTTCACTTTTTATGCTTTTAAAATAAGTTTCAGGCTGGGAAGAGGCCAAAAGTGGATTCTTTGAAAGTAAACATAGTTTCAGAGATTTTCTTCAGAAAAGTGGCTCAGGACAGTTAATTTAACAGTTTCATGATGGTTTCATGAATATCTGCTGTTTTCAGCACTTTACTGCCGAGAGATGCATTTTCACTTGTTATGCTCTTAAAAGAAGTTTCAGGCTGGGAAGAGGCCAAAAGTGGATTCTTTGAAAGTAAACATAGTTTCAGAGATTTTCTTCAGAAAAGTGGCTCAGGACAGTTAATTTAACAGTTTCATGATGGTTTCATGAATATCTGCTGTTTTCAGCACTTTGATGCCTAGAGATGCATTTTCACTTTTCATGCTCTTAAAATAAGTTTCAAGCTGGGAAGAGGCCAAAAGTGGATTCTTTGAAAGTAAACATAGTTTCAGAGATTTTCTTCAGAAAAGTGGCTCAGGACAGTTAATTTAACAGTTTCATGATGGTTTCAATAATATCTGCTGCTTTCAGCACTTTACTGCCGAGAGATGCATTTTCACTTTTTATGCTCTTAAAGTAAGTTTCAGGCTCGGAAGAGGCCAAAAGTGGATTCTTTGAAAGTAAACATAGTTTCAGAGATTTTCTTCAGAAAAGTTGCTCAGGACAGTTAATTTAACAGTTTCATGATGTTTTCATGAATATCTGCTGTTTTTAGCACTTTACTGCCGAAAGATGCATTTTCACTTTTGATGCTCTTTAAAGAAGTTTCAGGCCGGGAAGAGGCCAAAAGTTAATTTCTTAATGTAAACGTAGATTCTCTTCAGAAAAGTGGCTCAGGACAGTTAATTTAACAGTTTCATGATGGTTTCATGAATATCTGCTGTTTTCAGCACTTTGATGCCTAGAGATGCATTTTCACTTGTTATGCTCTTAAAAGAAGTTTCAGGCTGGGAAGAGGCCAAAAGTGGATTCTTTGAAAGTAAACATAGTTTCAGAGATTTTCTTCAGAAAGTGGTTCAGGACAGTTAATTTAACAGTTTCATGATGGTTTCATGAATTTCTGCTGTTTTCAGCTCTTTACTGCCGAGAGATGCATTTTCACTTTTTATGCTCTTAAAGGAAGTTTCAGGCTGGGAAGAGGCCAAAAGTGGATTCTTTGAAAGTAAACATAGTTTCAGAGATTTTCTTCAGAAAAGTGGCTCAGGACAGTTCATTTAACGGTTTCATGATGGTTTCATGAATATCTGCTGTTTTCTGCTCTTTACTGCCGAGAGATGCATTTTCACTTTTTATGCTCTTAAAGGAAGTTTCAGGCTGGGAAGACGCCAAAAGTGGATTATTTGAAAGTAAACATAGTTTCAGAGATTTTCTTCAGAAAAGTGGCTCAGGACAGTTAATTTAACAGTTTCATGATGGTTTCAATAATATCTGCTGCTTTCAGCACTTTACTGCTGAGAGATGCATTTTCACTTTTTATGCTATTAAAGGAAGTTTCAGGCTGGGAAGAGGCCAAAAGTGGATTCTTTGAAAGTAAACATAGTTTCAGAGATTTTCTTCAGAAAAGTGGTTCAGGACAGTTAATTTAACAGTTTCATGATGGTTTCATGAATTTCTGCTGTTTTCAGCTCTTTACTGCCGAGAGATGCATTTTCACTTTTTATGCTCTTAAAGGAAGTTTCAGGCTGGGAAGAGGCCAAAAGTGGATTCTTTGAAAGTAAACATAGTTTCAGAGATTTTCTTCAGAAAAGTGGCTCAGGACAGTTAATTTAACAGTTTCATGATGGTTTCATGAATATCTGCTGTTTTCAGCACTTTGACGCCTAGAGATGCATTTTCACTTTTTTATGCTCTTAAAATAAGTTTCAGGCTGGGAAGAGGCCAAAAGTGGATTCTTTGAAAGTAAACTTAGTTTCAGAGATTTTCTTCAGAAAAGTTGCTCAGGACAGTTAATTTAACAGTTTCATGATGGTTTCATGAATATCTGCTGTTTTCAGCACTTTGATGCCTAGAGATGCATTTTCACTTGTTATACTCTTAAAAGAAGTTTCAGGCTGGGAAGAGGCCAAAAGTGGATTCTTTGAAAGTAAACATAGTTTCAGAGATTTTCTTCAGAAAAGTGGCTCAGGACAGTTAATTTAACAGTTTCATGATGTTTTCATGAATATCTGCTGTTTTCAGCACTTTACTGCCTAGAGATGCATTTTCACTTTTTATGCTCTTAAAAAGAAGTTTCAGGCTGGGAAGAGGCCAAAAGTGGATTCTTTGAAAGTAAACATAGTTTCAGAGATTTTCTTCAGAAAAGTGGCTCAGGACAGTTAATTTAACAGTTTCATGATGGTTTCATGAATATCTGCTGTTTTCAGCACTTTGATGCCTAGAGATGCATTTTCACTTTTTATGCTTTTAAAATAAGTTTCAGGCTGGGAAGAGGCCAAAAGTGGATTCTTTGAAAGTAAACATAGTTTCAGAGATTTTCTACAGAAAAGTGGCTCAGGACAGTTAAATTAACAGTTTCATGATGGTTTCATGAATATCTGCTGTTTTCAGCACTTTGCTGCCTAGAGATGCATTTTCACTTTTTATGCTCTTAAAAGAAGTTTCAGGCTGGGAAGAGGCCAAAAGTGGATTCTTTGAAAGTAAACATAGTTTCAGAGATGTTCTTCAGAAAAGTGGCTCAGGACAGTTAATTTAACAGTTTCATGATGTTTTCATGAATATCTGCTGTTTTCAGCACTTTGATGCCTAGAGATGCATTTTCACTTTTTATGCTTTTAAAAT
>NW_027176570.1:0-40175 GCF_023349555.1 Cebidichthys violaceus
TGTTGCTCTCTCAATTTATTGAGGCAGGACTTTATCGGAGACGTCTTCTTTGCAGAAGCAGGTGCACGCACACATCCAAAACCTATTACATACACAGCGCATGGCATATATTGCTATCAGATTATATAAAGACAAGTGTGCCCAGAGGATGTCAGACCAGAGGACTTAAAGCAGTGTGTGTGTGTGTGTGTGTGTGTGTGTGTGTGTGTGTGAGACACACACACACACACGTTTTGGAAACGAGAGGTTCTCCATTTCAGACAAAAGCATGGGCTAATCTAGCTATTGTTAGCGCCGTGAGATGGTTAAAAAAAGTCAAATAAATAAAACCAGTTCATTTCATAAGACTTGCGTATGAGACATTTGTTCAACAAGAGATGAATGCACACGTCACCTGGTGGTAGTAAAGCGTCAGGGTTCTGGTCGTGGAAATGGTTTAGTTACTTCCATCCATTTTACTGCCCTGCAGAGTTTTTCACTTGAAAATAGCGATTTAATGAATCATCCGTCATCAAATCACCAGGCCCCGCTTTAAAGCTCTCTTGGTTTGTCTGCACACACTCCAGCTCGTAGCGCAGGAGCAGTTATCAGGGGGTATTTTCCCTCCCTTTCACAAAAAGCTGCTCTCTATTCTTGCAAATTATGACAAACAACTTCCAACCCTTTAATTTAATTTGCCCGAGCTGAGTAATCCATCACAATTTACACGAAGCTTTAATCCGGTTTTGTTGCCGTTTCTCTTTAGTCTTTATTTAACTATGCGTAATGAAGTCTTTTCATATGAGAATTGTAAATCTCTTGGGGAAATAATCCCTACAAAATATGACATATTGCTACTTTTATTTAAAAATCCCTTTTTTAACCTGAATGCCAGCTAATTTGCATACATTTTGTTTTGATAGTGGTTTGAACGTCAAGTTAAGGCAACAGAATACACTCGTTACAGGATTCATACATGAATCAAGATAGTGGAGCAGCAGGGGCAGAGGAATACTGACTCGACAGAGCTGAACATAAAACATTTGAAATATACTGCATATTGCAGAAATGAAACAAACCGTTGACCATAAAGACACGACATGCGGAGAATAACCCTCGGTTGTCTTCCGTGGGACAGATTCATGAGCTAACAGATGGTCGCTGTTTACAATCTGTAAAATAGAAGACCATATAGACAGGGTGTGGAAGTGGGATGTTGAAATGATTTACAGTATTTGGAGACTGCATAAAAGAAAAGAAAAGAAGATTTACATCACACATTTCCATGCGCAATAATAAGAAGAATGTACGGAAGCCCTGAGAGGCCAAAATATGATTCTGATAATCCATTTCCTCTAAATGATCTAAATAGTTTTCTCTCCTGTGTTTATAACTTAGAAACAATTAAAAAGAAAATTTCCAGGATAATCTTTCTTAATTCTTTACCTTTTTTAAAAAAATACGTGTTGTAATACTCATTTTGTCCACAAGTGGCTGAAGTGCACAGCGTTCTAAACGCGACCAAAGCATTCATATTTTCTTTCCCGGTGAGTTTTAATTCCTCCATGCACTCCGACCACGAGATACAGACATCAGATAGCGGTTCAACCGTGAGCTGAAGACGAAAAGGTTAACAAGAAAAGTTCACTTCCGTAGAGACAACGGCAGAAATACAGTGTTGAGATTCAGGTTTGCTCCCAGTTCATTTCGCAATTCCAATACCTATGGCATTTTCCAAATGAGTTAAACTGATAATATCAAAAAATTAGATTGGATGGGCGAGGAGCTCAGGGAGGTCATTACAGGTTATATATAAGGAAAGGATTAGTAGAGGAAGAGGAGGTGAGGGGGAGGAAGCCTGGACTAGAGGTTATTAAGTCCCGGGTTTTATCCCCACCTCCAACGCCGTGTCCCCGGGGTCGTTTATCCTCGGCGGCAAACTCCTAAAGGAGATTGCGTTAAAGATACAACAGAGAAAGTGTGCACCGGCAGAAGCACGAAGACTTTGTTTCAGACTCGAGTTGTAACGTGAGCTCTTCTCAGCTCTAGGTTGTCTGGGTTTACAGCTTCCTAAAGCTTCACCTTTTTAGCGATGCTGCCTCGTGCCGCCATAGCAAGACGCAAACTACAGACTCTATTTGTCATTTTACATCGTGTATATATATATATATATATATATATATATATATATATATATACTGTACATCTGCCTTACTGCTTTATGACACAAAGACGGATTCCTGTACAGTACTTTTCAAGGCGTGGTAGGTTTGGTTGCTGAAGTAATGGGGGACACAATGAAGTCCTTTCAACCAGGCATGTATTTGACATTTATATTTCATCGACCTATATATATCCAACTATACAGCAAGAACCTCTGTCTGTCTGTCTGTGTTTGTCCGTCGCATATCTCGAATACCGTTCCTCTGATCTACTTAACACACTCGATATTCATGAATAGACAAGCGATAGTGCTATGTAAAGGGGCGGGGCTTCGAAAGACAAAAGAATCTTCATTTTACGTAAAGTTACGAACAAGTGCTTGTTCCCGAGTGAATCTCGTGAGAATTACAAGATCACGTGAGAGTAGCTACCGCGGTGGAAACGGTACCGCCAAATCTCTACCGGTGGACTCTACAGTCTAGCGGCATATTCTGTCATATCGCCCAACCGTGTTAAGAACCATGGTGGCCTTCAGGTTACCACTATTTGATTTGTCCGTTCTGGGCTACCGTAGCAACATGGTGGGCTCATTATAGAGGATCAGGGCTCATTCCAAGATTACAATTCTCTTCTTAGTTTCAGGTGATTGTAAACTAATAGTTATGAATATAATATTCCACTTCTGCTAATAGATCCCATTTGGACGTTAAAGAGAAGCTCAAAATAGCGTCTGCCTGTCAAGCTGCCAACTACAGTCATGCAGCTAATGCTGTAAACACGCTGAGCCAACTGGCAGCATGAATTAACATCAAAATCTTAACTCTGAGCTTTTATTTTTGACATATGCACGGCAAAACAACGCTCTCTCTTTTAGTGAGTGTAGAGATCTAAAACTGTAAAAGCGCTGCAGAAAAGATTTAAAAAAAAAAGATGCAGTGAAGCTGAATTAGTTCGCCGGTCGCTCGGCCCTCTCTTTCTTCCTGCTCGGGCAACAAGAGCGGGTATCAGATTCTGATTGTTCCTACACGTTTCCAGCAGCAGGGTCAATTATGCAGCTGCAGCGTGGGCCGCGGCTTCTGCTGAATGAATAACGCCCAACGGCGGAGGGAGAGATGAGGTGGGAGCGCAGTCATTCTAACACATCCACACAAACAGGAGAGGGGAGGCGAAAGGAAGGTCAACCGTGGCAGACTTACATTCTTGGCAGCGCGGCTGATCGTTACAGAGGGAGAGAACTGTGGGGGGGGGGGGGGAGGGAGACGAAAGGGAGAGGTGCGGGATGGGAGACTGCAGAGCTATGGAGACAGAAGGGGGAGAAAGCTGTGGAGCTTTGATTTGAGAAGGTCAGTCTTTGCTTTTATGTTGCCTCAGTGTGCGCAAGATTGTTTGTACTGCAAAGGAAACATGGGTTTAGTGTTTGTCTTATTGCGACAGTTTCTTTAATGTTTGACTTAATGCATATGTGTGTGTGTGTGTGTGTGTGTGTGTGTGTGTGTGTGTGTGTGTGTGTGTGTGTGTGTTTTTGCCCTAACACTCCATGTTTACGTTTGCAGCGCGGCCTTGCACGTTGCTTTAACATTGTTCACTTTAACAGAAGGAAATAGGTCCGTGGTTTAGAGCTCCTATAGAAAAAGGATGTGGAGGAATAAATATATTTTTGCAACTTAATCAGTCCATCACTTTATTTTCTAAATGAGCCCTGCTGCTATGGATTATTTACATTAATCATCATTTGTCAAATGTTGATTTTCTTTCATACAATCTATGAAAAATACAGTTTTCAACATAAAAACCTATCAAACGGCACATTTTGACTCTCATTTAAAAGTTGACTGCGCCATAATAATTTATTCAAGTATTACAGTAGACCTGCGACAATTTTTTTTTTTTTCTTCTGATAAATCTATGATTGAGGTTTTCAACTTGCGAGGTGCCTCCGACAGGGTGCTGTGGGAGAGTTGGCGCGAGGCAAAGATACTGAGCGAGGTGAAAGGTGTGAGGCGCACGCCGCTGTGCTTCAAAACAACAGGAAGTAAGGCCGTTGCAGTTCGGCCCGCTTGTAAACGCGATAGACATTTACAGCAGCTGCAAAGCTGCAGGAGCAATGAAACGGAGTTCACGGAAGCAATTAAGGTACTTTAAAACCATTAGTGCCCGATTGCTGCAAATGCGTCAAAAAGCCAAATCTGAACACACAGGTGTAAAAGACATATATTTAGATTCAGCGTGACGTGCGTCCTCTGGTGATATCGCTTCTCAAGTCATAAGTCTGCTTTGAAATCATAGTTCCTTAAGAACTTGGCTGAGATTAGTGGCGGCACCGTTGTTGGTCCATGATCACACGCGTGTGAAATGTGGATTAATTACACAGTCTAACGATCATCGTGTGAAATAAAGTGACCTGTTTTTGGCCGACATTCATTCAAAATATGCGATCTGTAGATTATGCATTAATGCCTTTTAGTCTGCAATCCCTGACAACAACATTGTGAACAACAAATCTGAGTGCTAGTAACGTTAGCGGTACCGCTAATGGCTAACGTACGGAGGTTCCATTGACTTACATTATGATGCGTTCAAGCTCTTGGTATCGGGCCCTAAAATACATCATAGCGGCTCTATCTAAGTTCTAATTGCTCAGTTTTTTCTTTTGTGCTGATCCGATCCGTGACTCAAAACCAGGATACAATCCAAACCGTTAGTTTTGTGATCGGCTGCACCCCAACCTTTGTAAGGCGATGAATCAACGGATAGTTGTCTGTACATCTATGGGTACATCGCTAACAGGAACTGCCGATATTTCCTTTGGCGTGCTTAATGGTGCCTATTGCCAAAATGTAAAAAAAAAAAAAATATATATAGCCCACAGCTCACTCACTTGACTCCATGGCAACCTTATACTTCCTGTTTACATCCATCTAAGCCCCCAAATTGTGGAAAATGTAGTTCAGAAACCAGGTGGTCTGAAAAGTGAATCCAATATGGAACTCAAGAATTCATAAATACTAATTATGACAATTTCACGCAAATGTCTACTAGGATAAAATGATGAAGTAATGACATTTTGGACAGACATGGACGTAAACTGCAACTTGACTGGTGGACGGAAACAGACGACAGCGAGGCGGTAATTCTAGTTCAAACTGTGTCCGACAAGTCGTATGAATTCAAGCAGATCTAGAACTTTCCACCCTCCATGCCCGTGTGCCATTCGTTTAATATATTAACTATTAAACGAAGGCTTGGCGGCGTGCCGACACAATACTGTGATTGTGGTGTGTGTGAGCTCTCGCTGCTGTCGCACAAGTGATTATGCTGTGTGTGTGTGTGTGTGTGTGCTGTGTGTGTGTGTGTGTGTGTGTGGTGTGTGTGTGTGTGTGTGTGTAGGCAGAGTGCAGACCGCACATTTATTTTGCCAAGGTCTGCCTCTTGAGAAGGATAAAAGCCTTGTTTAATCTCCTTCCACTCTTTTTTTCTTCTTCTTCTGCCTGGAAAACGTTTGCTCAGCAAATGGACTGATATTGAATCGTGGATGAGTATCAACACACAGGCTCAAGCACTAAGCAACAGTTCATGTCACCACTGTGCGTGATCGGTAAGGCCACTACGCTGGAAATGATCTCTTCATTCATAAACACGACTTTCAAACTTTCCTTTGCAGACATATTCCAAGTGAGTGCGTCAGATTTGGTCTTTGCAGTTTAGGAGCATGTCGGCGATGTGCGAAGTACCCAAGGGAGCATCGATGAGTACAGTGCAAGCTGTTCTGGAGCTTTCAGTCCCATCACATGGTTGAGTTGTAGATGTATACATGTCTGTGCCTTTGAGCTGTTTGACTTCTCTTTCATGTTGGCTTCAAAGCTGAGATTGAAAGTTAACCCTTTGACCTTTGGATCAGCTGTCGACAGAAATGTTTTGGGCTGTTATAATCGATTTAATGTCACGCCAAACGTTTTAGCTTCTTCAATGCAAGATGTGTTCATTTCCTCAGTTTAGG
The DNA here is from genome assembly GCF_023349555.1 of Cebidichthys violaceus. Lineage (NCBI taxonomy): Eukaryota > Metazoa > Chordata > Actinopteri > Perciformes > Stichaeidae > Cebidichthys > Cebidichthys violaceus. The sequence continues at coordinate 6,140 of NW_027176570.1, forward strand.
ATTTTCTTTGACATTTTAAAGTCTTAAAGGATCGATCTAAAAATGGTCAGATTGATATAATGCAAGTATTCGTTAAAGCTCAGTAACCTCCCCGTTAACTCGTGTTTGAACCAACTGAAGTCTCTCTAAAAGAGCATCATGTCTGATACGTGAAACTAAAAAGTGACAATTTCATTTTCGGTTCAAGTGTAACGCGAGCAGTAAGCTGCTGAAGTAAGACAAGCTTCCATCCCAATTTAAAGGAAATGTTAACCGGATTTTCAGAAAACAGTTTTTCCTAAAAAAAAGCTACTATTACTATTAATACGACTGTTTCATTTCAAATTACTTTTTATACAAACATAATTAGTTGGTTCATTGAGAGAAGAAGCTTGTGGCTCTAATCCTCCTGTTGGTTGCCATTAAACCGTTGCAGAATAAGATGCCTGTATTTATGTTCATGTCATGTATTCATGTGAGGAACGTCACGCTCTCCTCATCACTCCTCACAGACCTGATGTTTCATCTCTTCAACGTCGGATGACATTTACGTCACTTCGCGTACATCGTGATTTATTTGACATTTCCTTGCACTTTGTTGCATTTTGATTTTGTCCATATATTAACTTTTCAACCACCAGCGTACAAACGTTAACGCAATATTTTCACTTTTTTAATTTTTATTTCTTAGCGTGTTTTTTTTTTTTAAATTATTATTATTTATTAGCTTTTTTTGTTTCCTTTTTTTTATTTATTAGCATGTTTTTTTAATTTTTGCTGCAAATTGAATTTGGGCACATTTGAATAGAAAATACATTAAAATAAGAGTTACATATGTAACCAAGAGACAGCGGGAGAGATAGAGGAACACTGGAGCAACAAATAGGACAGAGCCGTGAGGGGAGGGGGGCACTGTGGTGTGTGTGTGTGTGTGTGTGTGCGTGTGCGTGCGTGCGTGCGTGTGTGTGTGTGTGGGGGGGGGGACGACGACCAGGAGTTGACCAGGACGACCTGCTCACTCACACTCAGCTGGATAAATATTGTGGAACATCAACTTTTCCCAAGTAGTATATCCCTCTGTTTTCAACAAAAACCTAAAGCATTGCCTCCCCTTGCTTAGCGGTAATCACTTCTTTTCCCATTTTTTATTTTGGTGTGACTCCATCGCAAGATGGTCTCTAGCGCTTTTCATTTCTTATTCATGGAGCCGATTTCATTCCTTTCAGCCAAGTCTTACAGAAATGCATTAGAATCCCATTTTATTGCTCACAAAATGTCACATTTTTTCCATACAGTGGCTCTTATCGTCCACCCATCACCTGTCACCCACACAGGTACTTAAAAATACTATTAGTCATTAGTCTAGATGGAACAAAGAGAGGAAGGGGGAGGAGAGAGTTTCAGTTTGACAGGAGGGAGATACAAAGTGGGGCTGTAATGCACAGGAGAAGAGACGAAGAGTTTTTCTAGACAATGCTCACACACACACACACACACACACACACACACACACACACACACACACACACACAGACAGACGCATGTGATGCCGTGTGTGTACAATTGCGTGCAGACAGACACCCACAGACACAAAGTCACATAAATGCACTTACATATGCATGCTCGCTGAGAAATGCACACACACATGCGCACATGTAAGCACCCACACACACTAACATACACACACACACACACACACACACTCTGTCTCTCTCAGCGGGCCGATAATTGCGGTCGCTGGCAGAGAAAACGACGGCCATACATAGTCAATGAGAGCCGGGGAAAACAATGAGCACACAGAGCCGATGATTGCTGTAAATAAAAGAATGGAGCGGAGGAGGACGCGATGCCGCTGGCACGGACTGAACCGGGGGAATGAGGGGGAGAAAGAGAGATCTGGAAAAGGGGGAGAACGGGCCGGAATGAGGAGGGACAAGGCACGGAATAAGTTTCCCACTTTATTTCCATTTCGAAATACGAATAAGTGAATTCAGACTAACTGATTCACCACATGCGCGGAGCACTTTGGCAGAAGAAGGAGCCGTTTCCTTAAACAAAATGTCAGAGGGAGTGTGGGTGATTCCATCAGGTGAACGAGGCGCCGGAGGAGCCGAGGAGAGGGATGAAAAGGTTCGACGCCAGTAATGACTCCAAGATGACGTTCGAACACTCCCTGCGCTGTCTGTCAGGCTCTGTGCTCACACATCACACCAACCTCTGGAATCCGCTCTTCCTGTCCGCCGGTGGCTGTGCCGTCCACGTACGAACCACCGGAATGTAAATAAACGCACTCGGTGACTCCATGGTAACGTGGCGCTTCGTCACAACTTGACAAACTCTTATTACAGTTGAGAAATGTGGGAAGAGCTCCCGTTCTGATTTGTTTGTGTCAAGAATGACCTTTGGTGCTTAACCCTGACAGATCGTTTTGGCACTGGGGAGCAGCGGAGTGAGCTGTGAACACATCATTGATGTGCACTTTTTCACCTGATAGTAGTTGTCATGGTGAACGTATTGGCAAACAGTCGCCTAACGACGCAAATCCAGAGCGTCATTGGCATTCATAAAGTCGTGTTTCTGTCGCCTGGTGAATGAAATGATTGTGTGCTCTCCATCTGCTACAAGACGATCATAGACTGTTTATGAGAAGTGGATGTAGTGACTGTGACCAAAGTCACCTACTGTTTTGAAGCTGTTTTGAAGCTGTTTTGAAGCCGTTTTGGCGTTTCAGTTGTCGACATTTTGTTTAGTTTCTTTGCAACAAGAAGTGACGCGAGAGGCGGAGCTAAGTGCAACCGAATGCTGAATTGGACATTTTTAGGGGACCAACATGTTACAATTTACTTTAAGGAACAGAAAACGCCCTGTGAAAGGGTTAAACGTTCTGACCCCAAAAAACAGGGACAACTTCCAGGCCGGATAACGGCGCGGTATCAACCTGTCAATCACGAGGAAGCCCCGGCCTAAAGCACGCCCCGCTTAAAGGTCTATTAGACTCTAACAGGACCATAATTTACTAAGTATCCCTGCACCTTGCGACCCTAGGCTGGTTAATAAACTGGTTTAGACTTCACTACAGTCATTAGCTCATTTGCACTGATAAAATCATCTTAGCCCAGAACGTCCTAATCTTACTGCCCCGGCTTCGGCCGCTAAGTCCCACCTCCGAAGCCCTGCTGGTCTGTCCGATTTCAGCGCTAGATATAATGCAGCATGTACTGTATACAGTGCACTGTCGTGGATTATCTCGAGGCCGCTCATGTTAAACATGCACCCGGTGAACTGTAAACATCCAAATGTCAGCTGTTACAATGCCGCCCCTCCCCACCAATCAGATAGCTGCAGTGTGTGGACCTGTGTTTTCCTGCAAGGGCAAACTTCACTTCTGCTCTTTTTATTGAGTTGATATTTGAACTCACAGCAGAGGTGTTTCCAGGTTCGATCATGAATTCACGGCACGTTGTGCCTTTCAAATCATGCGACGAACATTTGTAATATGTTGACAGGATGTGGTATTCTTTAAAGCTGAGGTCGGTGATGTTGAGAAGCAAGAGGACGCTAGAGTTTAAAACCGCCAACCCAGGCCAGTGTTGACAACTCTATTTCCAATGAGAGTAGCGAGCAGCATTAGCTCCAAAAGGTCGCTAAATCTAGCGAAGAAGTCGGCAACAGCGACGGCGGCGCTGAAAATATGAATTATGAACGCAAACAACAAACATGGCTGTTGTTAGTCCTCTTAGCTGTCACGCTAGCAGCCTGTAGGTAGACAGGAAGGTTCTTAAAGTCCTGCGACTTTAAGAAGAAATACCAGATTTTTATCCTCTTTTTCTTCTTTTTTTTTGGCAGAGCATTTGCTTTATTGATTGCCGTCTGGATTTGAAGTGAATATTAACGCTATGATAGAGATTAAAAGCTTCGGAAGAGCTACCTAACGGACCTTGAGGTGGGAATGTTTTGCAAATATATTGGGTGTTTGCAGTGGATACTAGCATGTAGTTTCTGTTTATTGAGAAACGTAAAAATGGGATATGAAGTTTATTGCGGACCAAGGACTTGCAGCCCCCCCTCCTCCCTCTGAGCACAGCTACAATTAGATTAGTCTGAAATGACAATCCTTTTGGGCCACTACACCTCTCTTTGGTGCGCGCTGACTATTTTTCTTCCCCCTGCTGATTTTGCCGATGTGATTACAGAGCGAGTGATATAGTGGGAGGAAGGACAGGGAGGGAGGGTGATGTGGAGGAAGCGGGGAAAGAGCTGGAGAGGGAGAGAGGGGGAGGGGGGAGAGAGAGAGAGAGAAGAGGGGAGAGAGAGAGAGAAGAGAGAGAGAGGGAGAGAGAGAGAGAGAGAGAGAGAGAGAGAGGGGGGGGGAGGGAGGGAGGGAGGGAGGGAGAGAAACAGATCTTTGATCATGCTGTGCTGCTTCCTCTCTCCATCTAATCAGCTTGGACGCCGTCCAAGGCCCCCCTACTCTGAGGTAGACTAGATGTGTGTGTGTGTGTGTGTGTGTGTGTGCTTTTGACTTAGTGTGTTGGAGAAAATATGTTGGGAGAACATGTCTCACAAAGACTGAGGTATGTATTTGTGCGTTGATGGTGAAATAGACTAGCGTAATTTTGTGTGTGTGTGTGTGTGTGTGTGTGTGTGTGTGTGTTGTAACACCCGTGTATGATCTCTTAATTGCCCTGTTTCCAGACAGACTGGAACAGTATGTACACAGCGGAGTGTACATACTGATCCGTCTGCAGTTAATGCACATTACATTGATCTGTGTGTCGTCACTGACCCCACGGCCCCATATGATGGTATGATGGGGTCGAGCTGCTCAGCACCTCTCACCTCCCTACAAATAATCATTTATTTTTTTCTGGGGGAGTTTTCTCCTTTTTTTATACTTCAGGTTTTGTTTTAAAAATGAAGTTACAATTGTAGGACGCTGGCATGAAAAAAAAGAGAAAGAAAATCCCTCCATGCATTATCTTTAACCGCTTATCCTGTTCAGGGATGGGGGGGCCGAGGGGAGGGGGGGGGGGGGCAAAGACTACCGCATAGAGACAGACAACCATTCACGCTCACAGTCACACCTACGGGCGGTTCAGAGTCATCACCTGACCCAGACTGCATGTCTTTAGACTGTGGGGAGAACGGGCACCGTTTCATTTCATTAATTAACACGCAGCACATTCATAATGCTTTGCACTCGACACACACACACGTTAACATCCAGCCTGTCTCGAGACGTAATACATTAATATAAAAATCCTGAGATTAGTCTTCGTTGCTCTGTGGAACTCTGACATCTTCCTCCAAACCCAACTCCAGGCAGCAACCAGTATGAATCAGTGCAAGATCTTTGAACTTCCTCGTCGCATAATTAACTTAAAACAGGTCGGTCAGGAATCTGAAAATGTAGTCAACAGCGTCTTACTTCAATTTGGGGGAATAATTACGCTTTCGGAACTACGGTTTCCATCATTTAGGGGGCTTTGGTGGATGTAAACAGGAAGTATAATGTCGCCATGTTGTTAGCTGGCGGCAACAACTTGAGCCATGTGTTGTTTTTTTTGTGTATACCCAATCAGAAGATCCCGTTTGCGGCGCACAAATTGATGCAGGCAGACGTCTTTCCCTGGATCACTCAGCTGATCTGAACACAGCTCGGTCACAAGCAAACTACCCGGAAGCGCTCCAGCTCCCATTGATACTTAATGTCACAAGTAGCAAACAAATCTTGACTATGAAATAGTGTTTGTTGTTGGTGTTGGATGTGTGTGTGTGTGTGTGTGTGTGTGTGTGTGTGTGTGTGTGTGTGTGTGTGTGTGTGTGTGATTACGTGGTCTGATCTGATCTCACACACTCTGATGCCATCTACTGTCACATCTGGAGAAGTGGAGCTCAGCCGTCTTTCTTTCCTCTGGGTTTCAAGCAGCTTTGAAAGCATCAAAACATAGATGCAGAAATCAAACTGGCAGATACAAAGTAAACCCTATTGTTTTCTTTCTTTCTTTCTTATTATCAGCAGATCCCATAAAAAGACCCAAAACAGACAAATGAAATTGAAACTGGTTAGTACAGTGAGAGATAATGAATTGCCTATCATTTAATTAATTAACCAATTAATCGGTAAAGTCATTTATTCAGCAAAGACACAAAGTATTTTCTGCTTCCAGCCTCTCGAGTTTGAAGGTTTTTCTCTGTTTTAAATCCCTTGAATTAAACGTCATTTCTCACAATTTACTTATTAACATCAAAATATACTTTTAAACACCAAAGTGAAAGTACTCCTAATGCAGAATGGTCCATGAATAATATCAGAATAAGATAAATTATTACTGCTGCATTGTTGTATGCATGACTTTAATGTTTAGCCGCTAAGATATAGCTCCTTTTAACTACTTAATATACCTCATAATTAGGCTATATACTACTGAATAATACATTACAGTTTATTAGTTGATGTATATTTTGTATTAAGAATCTAGAAAGTAGCCTAACTAGAATCTAATATTGTCAAATAAATGTAGTGAAGTGCAATATTTATATATTATGATGAAGTGGACTAGAAGTAGAACGTTACATAAAATGCAAATACTCAAGTGACCCAGCTTGATGCATTTCATTTATATTGTACACATTTTTTCTTCCCGGAGAGCTTGAGCCCGAACCCTCCTAGAGGGTCCAAAGTCCCGCCCACCAGAGTCTCACAAAGTCCCGTGGGAAGCACTGCGCGCAGTTGTATAAGTACAACAAATGCATTGTGTGCATTTCGCTAAGTATAGGACTCAATCTTCAGGGACTCAGCCTCTCCTCATAAGCAGCTGTTTTCCACTTTTTAATCCAGTGGTCATGCTAAATGATGCGAGCACAGCCTGTAACAGCCAGGCTCTGTGCAGGAAACCAGGTCAGCTCAGGTCACATGTGCGGTAGACCACCGGTGTTGTGGTGACTCTGGTGCCCTCCTCTGGCTCTCTCTGCTCCTCGCATGGTGATACGCATGCAGCTGAGGTGGGGCAAAAAAACACGTGACGTAGTTGTTGTTTTACTCGTACAGGAAGAGTGGCAGATCTTGTTTTATTAGTGATATTATAGCATAGTTGTTTTTTTTTTTAAATCTAATAGTGAGTTGACACATTTTTAAAGGATTCTTCTGACACAGCCGCTAAACCATGACCAGACTAATATTTTAATCTCTGGCAAGTGTCCACGGTGTTAGCAGGATAATCCGCTCCGAAGCCTGCACTCGTGGAGACATGGCACGGCTAATAATGTTTAAAAACGAGGAGGAGGGCATCGTTTTCATGACTTGCACAACATTACTAATAAAAGCCTGTTTAGTAAGACCCAAAGTATTCAGCTCGTGCTGCAGTTTCTTTTGATTTGATTTGATTTGACTTCACTGGTAAAGACATCACATCATGCTCAAGTCAGCCAGTCCCCGGTCAAGTGTCCTCCATAGTCATGGTACACAAAAAAATTGTGTTAGAGTTATTGAATTATCAATCAATTATCATTAAGTCCTCAAAATTTAGGTGCAGTTTTAGAACATTTGAACGTCTGGAACTGATACAAACCATGATGTGCTTTTCACATTGTCCAGTGTTCCTGTTTGTAAGGCTGGTGTAGCAGGTATGATGTTGACCATGCTAGCATGCTAGCATTTGGTATTTATCACTTAACAGCTAAGGCTGATGGGAATGTGATGAGTTTTGCAGGCGGCAACCTCCGGGTCTAAAAAATGAAGCCAACGTAAAAGTGTCTTAAACTTGCATTCTTTCTAGTGGCCATCAGGGGGCGACTCCTCTGGTTGTATTGAAGTCTATGAGAAAATGACTCTACTTCTCTCTTGATTTATTCCCTCAGTAAACATTGTAAACATGAGTTTATGGTCTCAATCTCTAGTTTCAAGTCTTCTTCAATACAGCCTGATGTTCATTTAGTACATTATGATCCATTTAGAGTCAAACAGACCATAAAGCAGAGTATGCTTTAGGGCGGGGCTACCTTGTGATTGACAGGACGCTGCCAAGGCGTTGTCCATGTTTTTGTCTTGTGTTTTCAGTTCATGAAAGTTAGTTGTAACATTTCTGTCGCCAAAAAATGTCTTTTTTTGAGCGTTGGGACCAAAAACCAAGATGGCGACGGCCAAAATGCCGACTTCTAGGCTTCAAAATGGTCCACAATGCAATGGGTGACGTCATGGAACGTAGGAATAAAAAGTTGGCCTGATGGAGCAGAGGATCCCGAAAAGTTGTATTAAATTCGTCTTGAGGGAGACATGAATGTCTGCTTTCCATCCAACAGTTACTGAGACATTTTACTTCACCTCAGGATGGTGCCAGGGGAAAAATCAAGGTGACCACCAAAGTCACTGTCCTCTGGGGAGCATGAATGTCTGTAGGAAACTTTATGGCAATCTATCCAATAGCTGTTGAGATAATTAAGTCTGGACCAAAGTGTTGGACCCGTCGACTAACAACAGACGTCGCCATCCCTAGCCAGCCTAGCTAGCTGACTACAAGCATTTCAGAAATCCTTTAACCCACCTGGCTTGTGTCAGAGAACGACACTTTCCTTTATTCTCCCCTTTTTTATATATCTTGAGGCCCCAACATATGTTTGGAATTTATTGTTTTACCTGACTTGCATGTCGGATAAAACAACATTTTTCTTTTGTCCTTATTGTTTTAGTAAGGCTGCAAAATTAGAGCATGAACAGGTTTTTATTACCAATTGAAAAATATATAATGTGATGAAACCACTACAGTCCGGCAGAGAAGCGTACGTTTGCCTTTACGGTTTCCCTGCATGGTCCAACTGTAGCTGTGATAGCTTTAGCCATAGAGGAGGAATTTAAAAAACCTGCGGAAAAAAACATGATAATTATGGAGAGCAATTTACCCAAAATTCCTTTCAGAGGACTTGTAAGTAGCTTACAGTAAATTAGATTTGCTGGAGTATGTCTCCTCTAATAGGCGCTGGATTGTAGTGGCGAACACAGGGGCTGTATTGTGAAAGCAGAGCAGCCTCTGTGAAGTCCGAATCAAAACATGTAATGAGGAAATTGAGGACTGAACCGAAAGAAAGGGTCTGACCTGTGGAGTGTTGTCTCTTTGAGTTAAAGATGATTGCAGATGATTTCTCACTCTTAAACCCATTCGTGCCTTCTTTCAAAAGAATTGTAGCAATTTTTGGTCATCCGAAATTTAAATCTGTCCAAATACCTGTAAAGCTAAAAGCATTCCCAGCAGCCTCAGCTGCCGCTGAGTCGTGTTAGCATGCTAACGCGCTAACCTGAGACGGTGAAGATGGTCAACATAATACTTGTGAAACATCAGCTTGTTAGCATTGTGATAGCGAGAAAAATAGGTTTCGAGCTTTAAAGGAAATAAATGATTTAATATATATCAAAAACAGCTTCCTATATTTACTACACCTCTAATGTTATATAATCCTATTCATTTCAAATGTAACTTTTCATTGTGTCCATGTTAATGTCACTATGTGTCTGTTTCTCACTTCTCTCTCTGCCCCTCCAGCTCTCTTATGCTTCCACTGATGTCCCGCCCGCCGTGCTCCTCTCAGCCAACCGCTGCCCAGATTCTCAGATGGCTGTCTGTTGAAGGGGCCGCCGGCGAATGCTGAGCAAGCTGGCGAGGTCGAGGTCCGCCTCATTGTCCTGTGATTGGCTGCCGGACGGGACCAAGGCTACATGGAGCCAATGTCCAACAAGCAGGATAGCAACTCATCAGAGGGAGACGAGAAAGGGTGAGAGTGTGTGTGTGTGTGTGTGTGTGTGTGTGTGTGTGTGTGTGTGTGTGTGTGTGTGTGTGTGTGTGTGTGTGTGTGTGTGTGTGTGTGGACCAAACCGTGATGGATGCTACATCTGCATGTGTGTGTGTCCTTCATCTTTGACGAAAGCTTAAAAGGAAAGCAGAGATTAACAATGGATTTGACAGAATTGATAGATGAAAGAATACCTGTAAGGATGGAGGGATGGATGCATGAACAGATAGATGGACGCATTAATGGATGTATGGACAGATGGATGAATAAATGGACGAATGGAGGAGGTGCATCAACACAAGTTCACATCATTTGAATCAAGCACTTCACAGAACTACTGCGTGTATATATATATATATATATATATATATATATATATATATATATATATTTTTTTTTTTAATGTTATATATATTTCTGAATATATATAAGGGGGACAGAGGTATGAATGCATCAGAGACTTGATGCTTTAATGAAAGGGAGAATAGAAAAAGAACAAGCACTTGTGCAGCGTGAGCTTTATAAATAGAGAAACGGGCCGGATCGCTGGGAGGGGAGGGTTCAGTGTATTTAGTGTATTTTTTTTTTTGAGAGGTAAGACAGAACACTCTGTCACGCTGCCATCTGTGCTCTCTCCATTTCTCCGGCACGTGCAGTCACACACACACACACACACACACACACACACACACACACACACACACACACACACACACACACACACACACACACACACACACACACACACACACACACGCACGCACGCACATGCTGCCCTCACCGTTCATTGAATAAATTCACACAGGCCGAGTTTGGACCGGATGAAGAAGTGAACACAAACGCTGAGCCTTTTAAAAAAAAAAAAAAAAAAAAAAGCATACAAGGCCCACTAGCAAGGTTCGGTCCGAGGTCCTGCCCACCGTAGTCTCACAAAATCCTGTACTGATTTTGGTGACCCCTCGATTTTTGGGCTCTGACCAAGGTTCTGGCAGAGTGCGTTCCATTTGCAGCCTCATTTGAGGAGATTGGGTCACGTCATTGAACATGCAGATGTGCACATCTTTTTTTTCTGTACGTGTTGAATGTCAATACAGGTAGTGTGTGTGTGTGTGTGTGTCGTACAGCCGTGTGTGTGTGTGGTGTGTGTGTGTGTGTGTGTGTGTGTGTGTGTGTGTGTGTGTGTGTGTGTCGTACAGCCGTGTGTGTGTGTGTGTGTGTGTGTGTGTGTGTGTGTGTGTGTGTGTGTGTGTGTGTGTGTGTGTGTGTGTGTGTCGTACAGCCGTGTGTGTGTGTGGATTAGTGGAGTGCAGGGAGCCGGATTAGGAGCAGTGAGGGCAGATGGATGCCACAGAAATCAGAGGACAGCTCAGGACGTCTCGATATGTGACATCAACAGGGGGGATTGTCGCTTTTGTTTAGGTGCGCATGTGCGTGTGTGTCTCTCTCTCTCTCTCTCTCTCTCTCTCTCTCTCTCTCTCTGTCTCTCTCTCTCTCTCTGTCTCTCTCTCTCTCTCTCTCTCTCTCTCTCTCTGTCTCTCTCTCTCTCTCTGTCTCTCTCTCTCTCTCTCTCTCTCTCTCTCTCTCTGTCTCTCTCTGTCTCTCTCTCTCTCTCTCTCTCTCTCTCTCTCTCTCTGTCTCTCTCTCTCTCTCTGTCTCTCTCTCTCTCTCTGTCTCTCTCTGTCTCTCTCTCTCTCTCTCTCTCTCTCTCTCTCTCTCTCTCGGTGTCAATGAGCACGCACGTGTTCTTGAGAGCGCTGCCTCATGCCGTGACCCCTCCCCTCTGTGATTTCTGAGTCACAGAGTGCTACACACACACATTCATGAACAAGTTGACGCACACACAGAGATGTTGATGCAGAACTTCACATAGCCTGGAGTAGAGGATGCTGAAATAGAATTTGGTGTGTGCGTGGGCGTGTCAGTGTGGAGCCTCTGATTATTTCAGGAGACAGTCGGCTTCCACCATTGCAATTCAATTAGCATCGAAATAGAAGGGCAGTAAGTGTGTGTGTGTGTGTGTGTGTGTGTGTGTGTGTGTGTTTAGGAGCTTTATTTTATAATGCAAAAGAGACGGGTTGTTGTGCCGTTTGCGGTGAGAGCGTCTCTGTATTTTTGCAAAGCAGAATACTAATCAGCGTTTTTTGGGGGGGTTTTCGGAGCTTGTTTCAAAAAAGCACGATTGTTTAATTCATCTGAAGGAATATATTATTTCGATGCAGGTGGAGTCTTATAGCTTTTCATCGATTTATGAATCCAATGTCCAGTTTGAGTCTTTTCACAAGCAACTTTTGACTAGTTCCATATCGGAGTGGGATTGATGCGTTTGGTTCGCTATTCATTGTGCACAAATGAAAGCAGAAAAATAAAAACGTTGACATTTCATTTTTTTTCCCGCTCTGGACTCGGCACTTATCTACTGTGCACACAGATCCCTTCACCTCCAGTTTATTTCACAAGGTTTGAAAAACACTTTATATATTTTATATTTTCTGAGAAAGTGACGTCTCTGTAGAGCTGCAATGGACCAAGGCTTTATCCTTACCGAGGCCTTGTCCTCAGGTAACCCCTCTGTAGTCGCACGTTGAGTTTAGCAGCTCAGGCGAGTCACAAGCCTCTTGACCCGCTAGTGTGTGAGACACGGGCCAATAACCAAGTGTTGAGGGATTAAGCAGATTCCTTGCAGAATTGTTAGACAGTTTTTTTAAAAGTATGTGAATTGAAGCAGCAGACAGGATTCTGCGCATTCCTCTTCATCTGGCGCCTACGTTACCCACAATGCAACTCGACCGCCGACAGTTCAGTCGGACATATGTGGGGTTTTTTTTGCTCGTAGCAGCTAACGTAGCCTTTAGCCTCAATAGCAGAGCTGAGCAGCTGGCTTGCAGGAGTCTGGTAGCTTCTTTCCAACTCCACAACACCAGACTTTTTTTTTCCATCTTCTAACTGGTCTTCCGACCCGACCGACTCACATGGTACGATTTATCGGATTTCGCCCTGCCGATCATGTGTCACACAGCTGCAGGCAGGATTTCTTCTCAATTAAATGTAATGCCAGCATGTCATTTCATTTCAGCGTGACAGTTGTCCATCACATGGGAGCGTGTGTACATCATTTTATTTATTTTTTTAAACAAATCAAAAAGCAACAACCGTCGGTCCCATGTGTTCCCTCTCGCACTCTTTGTCCTCTCTTTGGGACCCATGACTGCGAGGAATGCCACGCGCACCATCGGCGCCACCCCCGAAGTCAGTTGCCGGCCTGACAGCGCTGCCGGCCACGTAACCGCTCCCTCAACATCAGCGAGACCGAGCAGGGGGCTGGCGGATATTACAGGGGCGAGCATTCCTCCATTAGCAGGGAGACGAAGTCAGCGCTTTTATCCACCTATAGCATCTACGCCCAGGAACCGTGGTTAGCATGACACAGTCATGAGTTCGTGGAAGTTCTACGACTGTTGCAACGGAGATCATCCCCAGTGCACCACGACCTTCTAGGACCGTGTCACGGTCTAAAACCACGAGCGCCTCCAGAGGTTCAATGGCGCTGACTTTCTTCCACCCAGTGCATCCTCAACATCATGTGAGCAGCTACAGTCAGCTCAGCGAATAAATAATCTCAGTCTTTTGGGTGGCTCTTCTTCTGATTGGACCGGGATTCAGGCCCAGGGCATTACCGCTGCATTTTACATCAGAGACAAGAGACAAAGTGACACATAACTCTTCAAATTTGAGTCCATCACAAGGGTGTTGAAAATGTCCGGTTCAATAGTCAAAGAAACCGGTGATGTGGAGGCCAACATATTGGGACTGGAACCCGAGGCACATCAGTCCCCTCCGTTGTTTCCGGTCCCAAAAGTCACATGGTTGGTCTCCATGAAGAGCACCTGAGCGAAGTTTGTCACGTGATAAAACTGGCAGAAAGCAATCCGAGATCCAGCTTTGTTGGAGTGGAAACCATCTGCGCCAAAAACTAAAGTTCCCCTCGTTCCCAGAAGGTAATAATCCAAACAATCCAAAGTTGAGGCCAAGCGATCGGCTGGAACGCCACACTCTGTGGCCAAATGTGGGGATCGGTCTGGAAATATGGATTTTTACTTCTGAATGATTGAACGCCGATAGACAACACTGACATAAGACCCTCTGTGTTTGTTTGTGTAATCTTTAGAAGTGATTTAACGCTGACTGGTTACAGCCACGGAGAGAGGGTGGATTAGTGTTTGGCATTACTCTACCAACTGTTACCTAGTGTCCATTGTGACAGCAGCCACGTGACGTTGACCGGGCGCTGAACCGCTGCTCGATCACTCTCGATAAGAGCATCTCCCAAATGTAAAAGCAGTGGCTTTCTTTTTTTTTTTTTTGCTTTTTCCTGCTTTTCAGCCAGCCAAGCGTCTGACTGTTAGCTGACCTTGGGGAATTCACCTCTGAAATAAAGGAGTGGTAAGAAAGGAGACAAGGAAGGGAGATAAGATGAATCCACAGTAGAATATTCACCCTTTGAATAAAAGGGACATTTTCTCTGACTATTCCTCCCACATCCCGGATGATTGAGGGATTAGTTTTTCATTTTATTCCCAGTTGGTTGGCTGGGATTCTTTCTCTTGTCAGGCTATTTTAGTAACAGCAACGTTTGCAAATGTATTAAGAAAACGTTTCATCAAAAGGTCATTTATGAACCTGAATTGCAGAGAAAACCAGGTGTGTATTTGAGACAGGCCTTCAAATATTTTAGTAAGATGTCGACCTGATCCTCATTTTAGCTACCTAGTGGCATGGGTCAATGGACGCCAATGCTGGTCAGTCCATCCACTAGTTAGTTGAGATATTTCGGTATGAACCAGACATTTGTGATCCCCAGAGGATGAAGTCTACTGACTGGTGATTGGTTGACTGCTCCCGTAGCACCACCATGAAGCTCACGATTGTGGATTTCAGTGAAAAGTTTTCAGTTTTGAAAAATATCGGATGGGTTGCCATGAAATTTGGTTCCCCTTTTAAGATGCTTTTTTTTTTTTTTTTTTAAATCTAGCGCCATCATGAGGTCAAATTTTTGTTAAAAATTCAAAAGTCAGGGCAGCAAAGTGGCGAGAATGACTTGACTCACGATGTTGATGTATCGATGGGATTCGTGACGATGCTGAATATGAGACGTTGTAGTGAATACGTGCATTTTTCGTTGGCAGCCTGGCAGTGATTTGAATACTGTTACTTGAGGATGTAGAGTATTTCTCAGCGAGCTGTGCGGCTTGTTAGCCTGAGATGAACCTCGTTATTGTTCATGGTGGTTTTAAATCCAGCCGTAACCGCGGTCTCCACAGTAACTGGCTATGATGACACTTGGTGGATCACCGAGATCACAGTGCACTCTAATTCAATTGATGAGGTATCAAGCATCTCTTGTGTCCTCATAAGACCTCAGTCAGCCGTACTGGGGTGACTGCGTTAATCTGATGTTATGTAATCTAGTTCACATTAAAGCTTAACTGAGTTTGGATGTAGAGAGGCCAGAACTTTGTTTTGTTTTGTATTGTTTCCTCCTGGAGAGCAAAATAGAAGGAGAAGAATAGAAGGGAGAAAGTGACAGTGAGTGAGATTGTAAAAAGAGAATAATAACAAGGAGAGATAGAAGAATCGAGAAAGGAAAGGAAGCGATGGAGAGCAAGAGGGGTTGTACAGGGTAGACCAGATGATAAGGTGTGTTGTGATGACAGTAAGCATAACACCAGGGGAGGAACTACACGTGCACACACACACACACACACACACACACACACACACACACACACACACACAGAGACAGACAGACAGAGGGGGGGACGGGGAGAGCTGGGGGAGGCTGGACGAGAGCAACTAGAAGGGAGGGAGTGAGAGGTGGGGGGGGGGGGATAAACAGAGTAGTCGTTCCTCCCAGCAGCCAGTCTGAGGCAGAGAGCCACTACTGTCTCAGATATCTCAGCTGATAGCAACAGCTCCAGGCTGCACTCGACTCTTACTGTACTTCACTGTGATGGACTTGAGCGCTCGGGTCACCGGGGGGTGGGTTCGGCGTGGCGGTGGCCGGGGGATTTAAGGACCTCCTCCTCCTCCTCTCAGTGGTTCATGGATCAACGAAAGCTTATATTAGCTGCGAACGCTCAGGCTTTCTGCTTTTGAAGAAGCGGATCTGTTGCAATACCAAACAAACGGAGCCACGCGACCGCACACGTGCACCGACACTCAACTAGGCTGTTGGGAGGCGGAAACGGTAGAAAAGAGCCTCTGGGGCGACGTGCTTCTGCTTCTTCCTCTTCCTCTTCTTCTGACACTCCTGCCAACTGAGCAGCATGCACATCCTACAGCCGTACTGCATCAACAGGTTGGTGTGTTTGAGTGAATGTATTGTTGCTGCGTGCGTTAGAAGTGGGTGTGTGCTGCCGCTGGCGTTCATATGCTCTAGTGCATGTTTACAGCAGATAAAGTAAGAAGTAAGTGTGTGTGTGTGTGTGTGTGTGTGTGTGTGTGTGTGTGTGTGGTGTGTGTTGAGTTAAGAGAAGGCTGGCCTCTGTGTCGGTTTGTGTTATTGTCCCTGCTGACAAACGTAACAGTCGTCCACAAATTGGATTTCCAAAAGATTATCACGTTTATGTACTTTAATATAATCTCTGGAATTCTCAAATAAAACATGGCTTTTCATGAACTGATTTGTTGTACTCTTCATGAACTCCCTTAAACTGGTACATCATGTTCATTTGGTGAGATTAGTGAAACAGAGCGTGGTGCCTAACCTGTAGAGTGGGAGGGCCTGTAGCAATCAACTGATGTAAATGTGCCTGTTTCCTTTCTTTTCATTGTGTGGGAGGTGATATCAGTTGTTAATGCATGTGATTCTTAACACTGAAGCTTTTGTTAAAGCCGCCACACCGCAGCATCTTCCAGCTGACGATGTTTCAGCTGATGCCCTCTGGACGGAGCCTGTATCTGCATTTGTTGCAGCTGTAGCACCATGTGTTCCTAGGATGGAGGTGTTAAAGCCTCTAATTGTACGGTTTTAATGAAATTATAGCACCATTCAAAGCTTTGTGGCAGCATTTATTGCTGTGTAGCCAGTGGGTTCACGCACACGTGCACTAAAATGCACGTGCGCGTGTAAACAAAGAACAGAGAGATTCGGATTAGAACGCAGGTAGACATTCCTCCACTCAATCAACTAGTTGTTTGCTGCTATATTAATGCTCTGAATATTGAATTGCTCCATTCAAATAAAAATACAAGAGCAGAAGTGTACAGAATGGATGTAACTGTGTGTGTCTGAACTAACGTAAGTTCCAAACGTTAGCATGTCCGGCTACCAAGCTAACTACACACAGTAGTAGTCCTGGAAACATTCAAAACAATCAGCCAGAGATGGTGACCCCATGAAGCTAACGTTAGCTTAATTAGCTAGCTAAACTCCGGCCATCGTTGTCTTTGTCGAAGTGAGGCAAAAGAGAGGACAAGGCTCAGCAGACAGAGCGCTTTAGCTTCTTTCAATCATTTTTTTCTGGTTATCCATCCCAATATTTGCTCGATAAACCCACTGAGAACAAAACATCAGTCAGACAAAGTTGGCAACCAGCTGGTGAACGTAGTGGAGTATTTAGCACCTGGTGAGTAAGATATTTCCTTGATGAAATGGAGGAGACCAAAACGGAGCAAAAATAGTGAGAGTGAATGCTGGACTCGCATGTGTCGGGTGGACATTACTGAAATTCTAAGACGATGACAATGTATCTGAATCTTCTTCATGTGCAAATGGGTGACTGTTTGCTAAAATGTTCACCATAAAAACATTATATACGGTGACCGATGTTGTGTTTTCAGCTTGTTCTGCTGCCAAAAAATAAGCAAGGCAGCTTTTGATTGCAAAGAGCTCATCAAATCGCAGTATTTAAAGATGTCCACGTCTTTTCAATGTAGAACGTAGTAGACTGTGTGTGTTTTTGTACTCGCTATATGTCTAGTTTGTAATAATAAAGTGTTTTTGTACTCGGTATATGTCTAGTTTGTAGTAATAAAGTGTTTTTGTACTCGCTATATGTCCTCTTTGACACAATAATTATTTTGATTGGCGTCTTTGCATAAATGGACTCCAGACCGCCGACGTTTACGTGCTCACCACCATCCGATGAATTTAATTAATGACCTCATGTTGTGTAAACACTGTCAGCACTGTCACAAGCTCCATAAACTATTGAATTAATAGAGGCAGTATGATAACGTGTGTGTATCTGTTTCGGTAGCTCAGCTCAAAGTGATCAGAGACCGGAGCAGACAGTTTCCCACCATGTTACTGTCTGACCATGTGCACAGCAATAGAATTAATAAGTCTGCTCGACCGTGAAGAACAGCGAGAACAGAGAAAGAGACGTCAGAGCAATCTTTTTTTTTTCTACTTTTTTTTTTTTTGGGGGGGGGTTGGAAGAGGGAAGTGGATTTGACAGCCAGAGAGGAATGGAGGGAGGGAGGGAGGGAGGGAGGAGAGTGGTGTTACCTAATACTGCTGATGGAAGTTTAGAGAGGAGAGGATAACAGAAATGTCTGGAAGAAGAGAAAAAGGGAAAGTCGAGGGAGCATACAGTAAGAAATGAGGGGTAGTCAAAGTGGGAGGGACAGAGAAGAGAAGGAGAAAAGGGAAATGTGAATGGGTGAGGGGGGGGGCAAACAGCCAGACGTGGGGATGGACAGATGAAAGGGAAGAGAGAGAGAGAGAGAGAGGACGGTAATCCAAATCTGCTGCCGGGAGCAAAGGCAGACCCCATTCTGTGAGAGCGAGGAAAGAGGAAGGATAGAGAATTATAGAAGGAGGTGGGGAAGAGATGAGGGGAGGAATTATCTACACCCTGGTGTGTGTGGTCTCCATACGTGTTGGTATAGGCAGGATTCAGTCCTCATACCGAACGGACACTGAAAGCACAAGATGTGCTGGGCTGTGAATTACCTCTATACATCTTAACAATAGGAGATGTGACTGAAAGTGAAGAAATATATTTGTTGAAAAGCAAAAATGAATTCACGAATACAGCAACGGGGAAATGAGGCGCCATACGAAAAGAGAAAATTGATTCAGACATGCCTCCGGTCGAGTTGTTTCGCGGCGACTTATCTTCAGCCAAGCGGACTTTAATTAAGCATACATGCACTCCAGCAAGTCCTCAAGCAATCTCACACGAGTCCACTGCTTTTTGTAAGTTAGTGTTGAAAAGTTGAACTCGGTTACATACAGCGGGGCAACTTCTTAGCTCAAATCAGCCTCTGGTCACAGCATTTTGCATTAGTTGCAGATTGAGAGCAAAAAAAACAACAACCAGTTCGCTTAAAGCTTGATTGATTAGCATTTTCATACAAAGAGTGGTTGTGATATTCTAGTGAGGAATGTGTGTAGCGCTGTAGCTTCTTTTAGCTCATGGTCTTCGTTGGGCGGTGTTGTGTTTGCGGCTCGCTCTGCTGAGAGAGAATTGAGAATGGAATGACTTAAGTGGCTGATTGTTTTTCGCTCTGTAACATTGCTCTCATCCTTCCCCCCCCCCCCCACCCCCTCCTCCCGCCTCCCAGGTGGCCAGATGTGCCGAAAAGAAAGAGCAAGAACAGCCATTGTTCGCTGAAGAGCGTGTCAGGTGAGGATCCATCATCTCCTCCTTGGCCTCTTTGTGTTTTTGTCCCGTCCAAACAAGCAAGTGAACACAACTCGAGGTTCCCTCTGAGACGCTCAGTGTGTTTGATGTGCTGTGAGATCTGTTCAGTGCAGCCCATCACGGCGCTGATGGCTCCCCTGGGCCTTCAATGTCGTCCTAGGTGTGACTCCCGGGATAATCTCCTCCTCATCGTTTTATAGCAATATTATTTTCCTTCAGAGGCTTTGTTGGACTCAAAGGAGCTCACCTAGGCGACCAAAACCTGAGCTTAAGAGGTTTATCTGAGTAGATCTGCAGACAAGCCTATTAAGGTACACGACCAAGTACAGAACCACCAAAATTAATGTGATTTACAGTTTTTAAACTTTATTCAGCACATATTTTTACCCATCATTCATGACCAACAATTGTAAAAAAAAATCCTCAATGCTTTATCACAGATGAAAATAAATCCTCTCATTAAATAAAGGATCAGTATTTCTTAACCCTATAAAATACACTACTAAACGAAAGTATTACACATTATAATGTGAGTTCTAGCATTTCAGCCGATCATAATAGCAAACAAGGTTTTACACATGATTGATGTAAACAAACCTGTCGGCGTCAGAAACTATCGATACTTTGATTGATTTGTTGTTGTTTAGTGTGTCGCTTGTCGAAGGTTACAAAGGCATTTTGTGACGATGGGGCGATTCTTTTGTTTATTTTTGAATCGCATATTGGGCCTGGAGAGAGTAAGGTCATCATCGACGGGTACGCCCGTAGTCCTTCAACATGCATACATTTCTAAGCCAAATGTGAAGGTCTTAACAGCAAACAATGAAGCAATAGGCATCAGGGCAAGAGCATATGTAACGCCAGACACTTACGGTACAGTTCTGCTTGATTTGGCCCAAAAACAACGTTTTTCTCTTGAAATCAGGGCCTACAGTATGTTTTTTAAGTTCTGGGAATTATACTTAAGAATGCCCTAAAGAGGCAACTTAGAAACATAAAAGTGCCTCCAAGTGAATAAAAGACTTATTTATGAAGTAAATTACCCGTTTCATACAGTGATTTAGCGTATTGGACGAGCAGCTCCTGACGATCACTTGATGAATCACATGTATGCTCTTAGTAGGAACAGACACAAGGATTTACCCCACGCACATCAGCCCAATTGATCATTCTTATCCAGTCATGTTTTTATTATGCCTTCATTTAAAGGAAAAAAATCAATAAAATATTTGAAAAATATTCATTTCTATTCCTTTGATCTTCTCCACAAGCAATTGACACATACAATAAACAACACATAGTATTCAACTGTTGTAAACAAGGATGAAATTGACTGAAACCAATAAATAAAATAACTTAAACACAAGATGATTTTGCTGATAGAGGATCACAGAAAATATCAGTAAAATAATGCTTCGTACCAGATTATGGAAGGTTTATAATGATTCAATTAAAACAAATCAAACAAATAAAGTGAAACACACTACACATTTATTATGATTGTTGAATACAATATATGTTTTAATGTGGCATGGAAAATGAATGTCTCAGTGAAAAACTATTTATTTAATAATCAAAAAACTGAATAACGTTAAAAGGTGTTTTTAATTTAACAATTTGTTTTGTATTTCACATTTGCTTTGTTTTCCAATCTTCCAATTAATAGTGACAGACAAAGAGACAGAATGCAAAGATTGCTACAGCAGTCACTGGTCTGAAGACTATAACTTAAAAGAAAGCTGCAAATTGTATGTAGAGTTACGTATTGTGAGTAAAAATAATTAAACATTTCACCTCTCAAGAGATATAAAGAAGCAAATTAAAAGATGAAAAGCATATTTCATGAACTCTGGGAATGTGTCTGTAAGCCTCGTCAGCTGGCGTGTTGTCATGTCTGTGTGCAGAAAAGACTTCTTGGATACGTTCTATCCTTGGGGCCCCTATGCACAGGAGCTTGATTGAGGCCCCTGGTATAACACTCAGCCCCCTCCTCCCTCTCCTCCTCCACTCCCTCTACCCCCTCATCTCCTCCTCCTCATCGCCACCGCTCTCCTCCTCTTCCTTTCCGGCCCCTCCCCTTACCTCGTCATCCTCACCGTCCTTCCCGGCCTCCTCGGCTCACACTCACTGTTCATCCGTCTCTCATTTCCACCCTGTCTTCCTCTCCAACCTCCTCCTCCTCCTCCTCCTCCTCTCCTATAGCTCTTAGTGTCTCTGTTCCAGGGTACATCCCCAGCTACCTGGAGAAGGATGAGCCGTGCGTGGTGTGCGGGGACAAGGCGACCGGCTACCACTACCGCTGCATCACCTGTGAGGGTTGCAAGGTACAGTGCAGCATCCCCCTCTCACTGAACGATCAGATGATGAAGCCCCTCCCCCGAAACCAAGCATGTCCAATCGTAGCTTAGCAGTCGTACTCGGGCATGGCAGGCCTGTCAAGCTTTGGATTTCACCCATAGAATGTATGTAAGACGTGGACGTAGTCACCGTGATGTCACCAGTTGGTTTGTGGACTACGGTTTTGAAGCGTCGAGTTCGGCCATCTTGTTTTTTTGCTCAGTGACGCAAGGGGGTGGAGCTTATTACAACCCTGAACAAGACGTATTGAGGCAATTAAAATGTTACAATAAACTTTCATGAACTGAAAAACACACTATGAAAGGCTTAAAGTTCTAACACTAAAACACGGACAACGCCGTGGTAGCGACCCGTCAATCACAAGGTAGCCACGCCCTAAAGCATACCCTGCTTTATCGTCCGTTTTACTCGACATGAGATTAGATTTACTAGCTTTGCACTACATTACAAGAACAATGTTGTGTTTTCATCTACATGTCCTCTTATCAGCTGCTGACTTTTTGCCTGGAACATGTATCTTTAGCTTCAGCCATCAAGTGCACATTCACATCCACAAAAGAAGCATTTAATTAAATTCTGACAACAGCTAGATTAATGCTTAACAGAGGCCATGGCAAAATTCGATTGTGAACGCCTAGAGTCAGCTGACTCTGAGTGAAAACAGAGAGCGAGCTCATGAAAAGTTTTTCTTGGTTGAATTAACCAATTAAAGGCTCCTACAACAGCCTCTTGTGTCCAATTGTATTGGACCAAAAGACTTGGATTTGGACCAATCTTTTGACATGTCTTAGTTTGTCTCTCAAATCTTTCTGACTTCTGTACAAAGTGTCTGTGGCACTCAGCCTCAAGTCCACTGGCTCCCACTGAAGGTGTGAGTTGTTAAAAGTGGCTCAGTTATTTCTGAAAACAGCTGGGCACTGTAGATTTTAGCAAACATTATTCAAGCAAAGATAAATAGTGAATTTGTTGGGGACTATTTTCAGCCAAGGATGAAATAACTGCTAGTTGCCTAGAAATAGTTTTGGAACACAACCCTCTGTCTCAACAGCTTTCAACTCTTTGGAAGCAAATTCAACTGCAATACTCTACTGATATGAACAAGAGAAAACAGCTGCCTAGAAGTTGGGGAAATCTAATGTTAAGAGTGCTACAATTTGCAAAAAGTCTTTAAAACTAGAGTACCAAATAAAGAATACAGAACTCCAGTGATTAATTGACTGTAAGCTTTGCTGTCTACACTGATTATTATCATCCAGGATTTAAGGCCTAAAGCAAATTGAACTTTATTTTCCTGTTTTTTTTAAATTAATTCATACAGTTCTAACTTGACTGGAGGCCTCTTGATTGCAGTAGTCGGTGGCTGCTGGGCCGTGCTTTATTATCCAATTAATGGCACCCCGTAGAGCAGACAGTATGCAGTCCCTAAAAATGTCTTATGCCGCTCTCACACAGGAAATGAGGCACACTGAAATCCTGCTGTGGTGTTGAAAAGAAGAAATTAGCTTCAGGGGATTCACAAACCCATGAGAGTCTGAATATATTCAGAATCCGGATTATTGCCATGTAGGTTTTACATAAAATAAAATTGCATTGGTGCAGAACAGAAACAAAGTAAGAGAAAATTAAGTTTAAAAAAAAAAAAGCAAGTATTGCAAAAATGATATCTGAATCAAAATGAAAGAGCTGTGCAGTGTTTTAAAGGTTGTAGGTTTGTGTGCAAATTTGTTCAAGAAATGTGCAAAGGTTCACAGTACGAAATAAAAAAAGAATATGTATCTCTTGTAAAGAGATAAAGTCGTGAAGACGTGCGTAAATGTGTCGGGGCTCAGCACTTACTTTTAAAAGTGGTTGCCAGGCTGGCATCTGGTTCTTTGTCAGCTGAATCAATTTGCACATTCGTTTGTGATGTTGACAAGTTCGTCATACTTTAAACCCCTCAGTCAAACAACTTGATCTGCTTCTCCATTGCCTCTAAAACAAATGCCTGTGCGTACGCAAGTAGCAAGAATTGGTTGCCAACTTCTCAAAATGGTTGGCAGTGGCAACCTGGCAACCCTTACTCCTCCTGCCAGAGGGGAGTGGTTCAAAGAGTTTGTGGGAGACAATCTTTCCTGCCTGCCTCAGGGTCCTGGAGGGACGGCAGATTGCAGCCGATCACCGTCTCCGCAGAGCAAATGATACTCTGCAGTCTGCCCTTGTCCTTGGCAGTGTCAGCAGCGTACCAGATGGATACGGAGGAGGTGAGGATGGTCTCAGTGATGGCAGTGTAGAAGTGCACCATCGTTGTCTTTGGCAGGTTAAACTTCTTCAGCTGCCGCAGAAGGTACATCCTCTGTTGTGCTTTTTTTTGATGAGGGAGTTGTTCAGTTTAAACTAAATGTGGGGTGATGATGATGAAGCCAAGGAAGCGAAAGGACTGTGCAGTGGCAACAGGGTAGTCACACAGAGTTGTGTGGGCAGGTGGGGCTGACTTTAAAATCCACAACCATCTCCACTGTCTTCAGAGTGTTGAGCTCCAAGTTGTTCTGACCACACCAGGTCACCAGATGGTCAATCTCCCACCTGTAGACGGACTCATCCCCACCAGAGATGAGTCCGTTTCAGGAGCTTGACGGAGACTGGAGGTGCAGCTGTTGGTGCACAGGGAGCAGAGCAGAGGGGAACCGGTGCTGATCGTCCCAGAGTCAGACACGTGTTTCCACAGCCTGGGTCACCACTCAGAGCGTGATTTCTAATCAAACTGCTCCCCCACTGTCTCGTTCAAAAGCGGTCACTAAGAGACGATCAGTCATGGCATCGCTTCATTACTTATTATTCTTGGCAATCAGGTTCCTGCCATGCAATCATCACCCTGCCATGTGATATGAGCCACTGGATGCACTTGTTTTATGCTGATTAAAAGGCAAGAACATGTAATTGGAGGATTTAATTTTGAGGCTATGGGGTTGCATATTTCCCTCAATCTCTTGAGTGCTCTTTCGCTCTTATTTCTTTAATTTTGTATTCCTTTATTTTACTGTTTCTCCCTTTTGTCTTTTCTTCTTCTTTCTCCATTTCCTTTGCTCTCTTCAGGGTTTCTTCCGCCGGACCATCCAGAAGAACCTCCATCCAGCTTACTCCTGTAAATATGAAGCCTGCTGCATCATCGATAAGATCACACGCAACCAGTGCCAGCTGTGCCGCTTCAAGAAGTGCATCGCTGTGGGCATGGCCATGGACTGTGAGTTAACATTAGATTATGTATTCTTATTGCTACTAGTATTTCTAAAGAGATCTATGGGGTTACGGTTGCTACTGTCACTACGCAAAACTATTTAATCCATGTTAGGGGCACATAATAAACAGTGTGCATCACATGTCGTTAGGATTTATCAATACTGCCACTCTTATCGGTTCTTTTTCATGACTAGATAATTGCTTTTTAACGTATTAGTTTAAAGAAAGAATAAATTCAAAACAGGATTAGAATGTTTTTATATTCTTAATTTAACAATAATTTTAAGATATGTGGCAGATTAATCTGATTAGTCTGAATACAGACAGCTTTTGTTTTAGCTTGTTGTAATTAGCCGAGCTAGCCGGCGGTGAACTACAGGGAGTGTGTGTGTGTGTGTGTGTGTGTGTGTGTGTGTGTGTGTGTGTGTGTGTGTGTGTGTGTGTGTGTGTGTGTGTGTGTGTGTGTGTGTGTGTTTTGGGAGTAGCTCAGTCCCGACACAGAGAGCAGAGGAGATGCTGCAGCATGATGACAAATTAACAGATGTTAATAAGTACCGATAAAAGAAACAATAACGTCTGAGCTGATCAATACTACGGTCTTTCGTGGGACTCTTCCGTCCAAAATCAAAAATACTCATCCTCTAGTGCTATTTATCAATTTAGATCGGCCGTAGAGATGTCTGCTTTTTATCGAAAATAATAGGATTACATGGCACTTCGCTTGTGGTGCTCAAAGCGCCAAAAAAATACATTCGGAAAACTCAACATCATTAATGTCTCTGTCTAGATATCATGACTCTGTTACTGAAGGTAATCCACAGACCTCGTTGTGTGCAGTTTCATGCAGGAACTATTTTAACCGTAGTTATTAGCCCCTCCCTAATCACATTTGTCTGCCTAGTTGAGGCGGAGCGGAATAACAGAGAACACACACACACACACACACACACACACACAATCTAATTCATTGATATTGATTTAGCGGTACAGCTGCTCTCGTGGGTAAACGAAATGGACGTTCCATTCCTTGTGATAA
Source organism: Cebidichthys violaceus (assembly GCF_023349555.1). NCBI lineage: Eukaryota > Metazoa > Chordata > Actinopteri > Perciformes > Stichaeidae > Cebidichthys > Cebidichthys violaceus. The sequence goes on from NW_027176570.1 coordinate 32,162, forward strand.
TTTTGATGAATGACACTCAAATTTAATTATGATGGTTAAATTTCACAGCAGTTGGTCCTTTACATTTTTGTGCTGTGATTTGTTGCAGTGGAGGCGCAGCTAATAACTAGTAACCAGAGAAATAACGTTGGACATTGTGTCCATACAACATTTAGTATTGTGACCTCACATTTACATTGTTTTATATAATAACAGCTCTCTTAGTCCGTATGTTTGATTTTAGCTTTCAGTGTTACATCTGAGCGGGCATTCAGCTTCAGTTCTGAGAAAGCTGAATTTCCATATACTTTCTTTTGTATTAATCTAGTGTCATGCAGTCGATGTTCCTTTTTCACTGCATTAACTCGCCTTAATGTCCGTCTCCCCCCCCCGTCCCACCGATCAGTGGTGTTGGACGATTCGAAGCGCGTGGCCAAGCGGCGTCTGATCGAGGAGAACCGACAGAAAAGGAAGAGGGAGGAGATGGTGCGGACGTTGCAGACGCGGCCGGAGCCGAACAGCGCAGAGTGGGATCTCATCAGGATGGCAACGGAGGCCCACCGGCACACCAACGCCCAGGGCTCCAGCTGGAAGCAGAAGCGCAAGTTCCTGGTAAGATTCTAGTTTCTAAAGCAGACAGAGGCTTCAGGCAGAGAGCCGCTGCGTGATGATGAACGCAAATGTTTCACAAACAAGTCCATTGCAGCCGACGCGTGGGGTTCAATTTTACATCACGCTGGCCTGTATCCCCTGTGTTCTTTCAACAACGAAAAAAGGAGCAGCAGCAAGTATAAGAAAGCACAGCCCAAAAGAAGATCTATCAGTTTATGTGTACACTATATTTAGAATATTTTCACCGCTTCATCTTGCTGCCACACAGCTTTTTGAAGCAGCTATCTACGTTCTCTTCAAAGCCACGAGACTCCATAGACAAAAAAAACAGTCATTTTACCATCGTAGCACACAGGAGCTTCAATTTGATCTGCAGCATGGCAGCTAGAACATCATAATATTCGTATATCGACACATAGCATTGGGATAGAAACGTATGCAGCAGGCTCGGCTCCTGACTAGCTTTTGAGCTAAAAACTGGACCAACAAAAGTAACAAATTATGTCATATTGTCATGAATGGCCATTTAAATCGGGCTAGTCTTTAGGATTACCTCCCTCACACTCGCAGAATCTGTTATTCTGATTTGTATGAACTACTTGCAGCGTCCGCACAGTAGCTCATTCCTCCTTTTATGTCGCTCATTACTCCAAAAAAGCTCCGCCCACAGTTTGTCAAAAGTTGTTTCTGCTTCCAGCTGAAACGCACAAGAGATCGCTTTTTAATTTTCAAAAAGGAGCCGTTTGTGTGCCGCCCCATGTGAGTCGGTTGCACGTGCTGCATGTGCACGTGCTGCATGTGCACGTGTCTCCACCGCAGACGGTAAGCCTGAGGCAAATGTCAGATGGCAGTTACCGGCCAACCATTCCATAAGGAAAAGACAGTTAAGTTAACAGTCGACAACAGCTTTTGAAGGTCTGCTGGGATTCCGTTTTTTTTGGAGCAAGTGACACAGCAGGCTGGGCCAATCAGAGCACAGCTACTGACTGTTACTGTTACAGCAGCTTCACTGCTTCAGAGAGAAACAAGGACTGTATTAATCCTTCTTTGAGTTTTTATTTTAGACCCTTTTATCATCAGAATTATGTGTGCGAGTTTTCTTTTTTCGAGTTATCAAACTTTTAACATTGAGTTTAAACTGTCAACAGCATCAAAATGTCGGGTTTTTGCCTGTTTGGTCGTCATAACCGATATTCCAACAGCCGACTCAACTGTCCAGAATTCAGACAGGATCACAACCGTTTAAGAGGTGTTTCAGTTCAACGGGTGACCGTGTTAACTGGTGACTTTCAGCCGAACGTGTATGTGGTTACTCGTAGTAACTTGCAGAAATGGTCGGCGTAGATAATAAACGCGGATAAATATGTATATTGAAATTGATTAAAGGCTTTGTCGAGGACTCCTACATGTTCTGTTCGTGTTTTCAACAGCAACCTCGAACACATTGAGCCGAGAGTCACCAGTTAACACGGTCACTCGTTAAACCCAAACACCACAACGTCTATGGCTGGAGGCTGTTAATCGTGTTGACTACCGCTGGACTGCCCACTGCCTGCTCCTCTGTAGCCGCTCTGAGAGTGTGACTGGCCGGCGAGCTTTTCACCTCCAAAAAGGCAGATAACCACAAGTTCCCGTAAATTTCAGAAAAATTCAGTTTTTGTTCAACATTGAGAAGAATGATTCCACTATTTGTAGTATTTGAAAATCCATTAATGACGGCAGCCAGAATATAGTAACTTCCTGTCCATAATCTTGTATATAAAACATCAGTACATGATTTTACAGGCGTTACAGTTTGTTCTTTCCCTTCATCACAACATCCTGCCGTCGACCCCCAGGTTTCCCTCCAGTGGTCCATATGTTGCTTAAAGCCGTTTCCCTGTCTGCCATAGCTCTCGAGTTCAAAACAGGATGGTGTCACATACCTGCGTTAGGTTTCACTCAGCTAAGAGCGTCATGTGTTGCTTCCAGTCGGACGACATCGGCCAGGGTCCCATCGTGCCCACGTCTGACGGGGATAAGGTGGACCTGGAGGCCTTCAGCGAGTTCACCAAGATCATGACCCCGGCCATCACGCGCGTCGTTGACTTCGCCAAGAAACTGCCCATGTTCTCAGAGGTAGGTTCTGTGTGTGTGTGTGTGTGTGTGTGTGTGTGTGTGTGTGTGTGTGTGTGTGTGTGTGTGTGTGTGTGTGTGTGTGTGTGTGTGTGTGTGTGTGTGTGTGTGTGTGTGTGTATAAATCCGTTTCAACATGCAAACATAGTTCCAGTCTGTTGCAGAAACTTGTGGGTGCTTTTCATCCGGAGCGCCGACGGGATATTGGGGCCATTGTAGAACAGAATATGGAGAAAAATCTGAGATTAAAGTGACAAATTTACAAAATAAAATCTCATTCAACTCATTTCTCTACATGTTGGGCTGTAGTAAGAGTCCATCAACATCTAAAGAGTTTGCAGGGCGGTGTCTTTGTTTTATTTATTTTTTTTAGCTTTTCCAAAACCAAAAGCACAAAGAGGGAACGTTCCAGGGCTGGATTATTAAACTGTATATTTATCTGCTTTTCTTGTAAGCTGCTATCGTTGGAATGTCCGGCTAACTAGCTCACTGCAGCAACGTGACTTGCTGTTACTTCCAGACCAAGGAGCACATCATTAACCACCTCCTCTGGGTCTACATGTTGAGTTTCGAAGTGAAAGCCCTGTTAATTAACAGCAAATCCGCCGAGTAGTATTCCCCGACCGGGTGGAAGAGGGTCCCACGGTGTTACTATATCATCTAACAACTCGCTAGACGCTGCAACCCAAGAACGATGCTGCGTCTTTATCTCCATGTATTCTACATGATGTTTCTGTTGCCTGGGACATGCACCTTTACCCTCCCGCCTTTTAGCACAATGAATGTAGCCATCAGGAGCATGTTCATGAGCCTAGTACAGGGCTCTCCTTCTGAACGAGTCTGTATCAAAGGCAGCGAAAAGTAGAAACATTGTACGGCCATTTTTGAAGGCACTCTATTGTAAAAGAAAAAAAAAGAAAAGAAAAGTGGCCTCTCAAATTAAAGATAGACAGTGGTGAAGTAGGAAAAGCTGGCAGCGACTAGACACAGACCCACCCACCCCCTCTCCTTCTGGATGATGTGATGACTCACCGCTCACTGATATTGCTCTGCTCTCTACAGAGAGTGTGTGTGTGTGTGTGTGTGTGTGTGTGTGTGTGTGTGTGTGTGTGTGTGTGTGTGTGTGTGTGTGTGTGTGACGCACACAGACGCCCTCGCCTGTGGTTCCACCTTACCGAGTGCAGCCGTCATGTATACTGCAGGGGCTTCCCGGTTACATAAAGTGTGTCAGGGGATTTGTTATGAATGGAAGACGAGCCTTTTTTTCCTCTGCAAGGAAGCAAGATAATTGCTGTTGGGGGTTGAAGAAAAGCTTGTTATACCACCTCTTACTGTACATCTCAGAGGTAGATTTCTCCCCACTTATTTCTTTTGCTGAGGACTAATTAATGGTACGTTTGCATTTTCCCCCAATTAGCCCAACAGTCCATGAGCAGAAAGTAAAGTACCCAAAGTACATTCCTCCAACAGCAGTCGACGTCCATCACATTGAACTGCATTCTCCGCTAACTACAAGCTCTGTCCGTGTCGTTTCGTGCGATTAACCTCTGGTGCCTCTGTGTTTCCCAGCTGCCCTGTGAAGACCAGATCATCTTGCTGAAGGGCTGCTGCATGGAGATCATGTCGCTGCGCGCCGCCGTCCGCTACGACCCGGAGAGCGAGACGCTGACGCTGAACGGCGAGATGGCCGTGAAGCGCGAGCAGCTGAAGAACGGCGGGCTGGGCGTGGTGTCCGACGCCATCTTTGATTTGGGCAAGAGCCTGGCTCAGTTCAACCTGGACGACTCGGAGGTGGCTCTGATGCAGACCGTGCTGCTCATGAGCTCAGGTGAGGAATGAATAATGATGTTGATCGTCACCGACGTTTGGAGTGCGACAAGTTTCAGTTTTAGTATTCGGCTTATCCCATCCTCACCTCACTTCTCTACGCTGCGTTTTCCTCTTGCTTAGAATAAAAGAAAACATTTTAAAGCTGAAATATGTGAAATACAAGTACATCGGTTGACATCACAAACCTGACCAAAATCTGAAAAATCCTGTTCTAGCTCAGGGTCGCCGTCACTGGACCAAATGGATCAAAGCAAACTGGCCAGCTGCTGTCTCTGTATTTAGGTCTGTCTGAGTCAACTGCGTTTTTCGATCGGGTGTTTGGATTTAGTCTTATTCATTTCGGATCAGGTCCCTTTTTATTTTTTCTTCTTTTTTTTTATCAAGTAACACACGTCAGGTACGGATAGTTTTCCCACAGGTCCATTTCAGTTTGGTCCATTATTTTAGAACAGTGACGAGCGCTCCTAAAATACAGTAACCACACGAGCTTTCATTAAAGAGAAACCGGGTTTTATTTATTTTTTTATATTTTTCTTACGGACAATAAATAAAAATAGATATTAAGCTTTTTTTAGAAAATTACTTTCTGCTCTAAGATGAGGTGGAAATATTGCAGAAACATAACAAACATAGCCTCTCTCTCTCTCTCTCTCCCTTCCTCCCTCCCTCCCTCTCTCTCTCTGTCGCTCTCTCTCTCTCTGTGTCTCTCTCTCTCTCTCTCTGTGTCTCTCTCTCTCTCTCTCTGTGTCTCTCTCTGTGTCTCTCTCTCTCTCTCTTTCTCTCTGTCTCTCTCTCTCTCTCGCTCTCTCTCTGTGTCTCTCTCTCTGTCTGTGTCTCTCTCTCTGTGTCTCTCTCTGTGTCTCTCTCTCTCTCTCTGTGTCTCTCTCTCTCTCTCTCTGTGTCTCTCTCTGTGTCTCTCTCTCTCTCTCTGTGTCTCTCTCTCTCTCTCTCTCTCTGTGTCTCTCTTTCTCCCCCCCCCCCCCAGACCGTTCGGGGCTGACCAGCATGGAGAAGATCGAGCAGTGCCAAGAGGCCTACCTGCTGGCGTTCGAGCACTACATCAACTACCGCAAGCACAACATTCCCCACTTCTGGCCCAAGCTGCTGATGAAGGTGACGGACCTGCGCATGATCGGAGCGTGCCACGCCAGCCGCTTCCTCCACATGAAGGTGGAGTGTCCCAACGAACTCTTTCCCCCGCTCTTCCTCGAGGTCTTCGAGGACCAGGACGTGTGACTGGAAGAAGCGTTGAGGAAAATAAAAACCCCGCAGCACACACCCCCCCCGCAAAAGAACCCTGGACACGTGGAAGGAAAGAACATTTTTGTGCAGTGTGGGGGGGGGCTGTGGCGGAAGTGGAGAAGGAAAAAAAACTGGATTTTTTTCTCTCTCTCCGTGTAAACGTGCCCTGTAAACCTTTTTTGTTTTTTTAGTATTTTGTCCTCAAACGGCCACCTACGGCACCAGCAAACACACACATCGACGTCAACATTTAGATTCCAAACACACTGCCATGAACGTACAGTGCGAACATATGCAAACACAACAAACAGCTGTACTACACTAACGCAGCCTGAGGTTATGTCTCTACCCACACCTCAGAATTATTATTATTATTGTTATTATTATGTTTTATCTCTGGCACCATTAGCTCCTCAGACGACCCCGCCGCCATCTCCCACGCATCCTCCTGAACCGCAGTGGCGTCCTCCGTCCGTCCGTGCAGCCCGCCCCTCCGTCTGCCGAGGCCCTGTGAGCGTTTGTCCACCTACCTCCCCCCCCCCCCCCCCCCCCCACCTACTGACCTCTCCGTCTCACAGACACACAGAGACACATGAGATATATATATATATATAGATATATACGTGCGCAGAGCACACACACCCCAACACTGTTACCTCATATGTCGTGAAATGTATTTCCACATTATTGTGTGGGTAGTGGCAGACCGCAGTTACCCATGTACCTCTGTGTTAGTGTTAGGGGAAGTTACAATGGGAACACTTTGTATGAAGCCCTTATCTACAGTGAATATTACATCCATGTGTATTATACATGAGACATTCTAATGCATTACAACAGCTGCTGTGTGCATCTTGTACGTCTCATAACTGCAGTCACGAGACGAGTTTGATTGTCAATGGTTCAGCAGTAGTCAGAGCGATCTCGCTGAGCTTTAGAGGAGACGATTTGTGTCACTCTAATAGTGCGTTCACACCAAACGAGAGTCATGGCGGCAATTACATGCAAAGTGAGGGCAAGGACGAGAACGTGCGCGTCATTTCAAATATTTAGACTCGAGCGAGAAATTCGCGTGACGCTGTGTCGCAAAAATCCCATCGGCATTGGAATCAAAAATGGAGGGACAGAATAATGTAGCCGTCTGTGAGCACCAAGAGCTCTACGATGCCTCATATTAGGACAGAGACCTGACCAAGCTCTGTATATTAACGTATGTGTATAAGCCATAGGCTTATGGTAAAAACAATGACGTTGCAGCCGTATTTATGTCTAGAAGACGTCATTTGAGCGTTGAAGGAGCGGCTGCACTGTTAGCGTAGCCGAGCACCGATTAATCCGGACTCCATTCAGAAAAGAAGCATTACTAATCGGCATCGTCGTGTCGTTATTTCGGCGTCCTTTTGTATCCGTTTATTGCAATTCATCCGCTGACGGATCATACTGCTGCAGTGAACCAGCGAAAGCAGCGCAAGGCGGAAATCGCTTTACATTTTGGTGTGAAACGCACCGCTAGAAACCCTATCGCGCTAACATAGCAAACACTACTAGCTAAGCTACAGCAGTTTAAAGCAGCTACAATAGAACAAAAATAGACTAGACATCATTGTATTGTTTTGATACACAATGAGCATTTTCAAAATAACATGTATTGTCGCTATAGGCTACATAGAAGTGTTTCCACTACTTTTATTGTACAGATTCACTTACTGTACTTCAAAAAATAGTTAAGCTACAAACTTACGTCTTGAAGAGAAGATTTTAAAATCACCAGACATGACTTGGAACTGCTTCATGTTACTCATAACACTCATATACATTTATAAATAAATATATATATATATATATATATATATATATATGTATATATATAATATATATATATATATGTATATATGTATATATATATATATGTATATATATGTATATATATATATATATATATATATATATGTATATATATATATATAGCTAGAATACCTCTCCAACACATACCTCCTGTTTTTATTACCTCACACACACACACACACACACACACACACACACACACACACACACACACACACACACACTTACAACCCAGTTGTTTTTTTGATGTGTTACCTCAGTCGTATTGTCGCTCACCTCCTCCTCCTAAATAACCAGACCGGGCTGCACCACACTTCCTGTCTCCGCGTGTGCACATGTGCGTGTGTACGGTCTTCTCGTTGGAGCCCCGCCCTGTTAATCACACACCGTG
>NW_027176571.1:5000-15000 GCF_023349555.1 Cebidichthys violaceus
GGATAAATCAGTTGCATTCAACCGCTGGAGCTCACTTGCAGTCCAATGTCGCCATCCTGTGGACAAAGTGAGAGTTGCAGTTTGGAATTACACTTAGAAAAAAACCAGCAAACTGACCTCCAGGCCCTGTATTGTGGATGTGGAGGCCGCTTTGGAGGCTCCAGCTCGGCCTAGGGACATAGCCTGGCTCTGCCTAGCTCTCTGGTACTCGCTCAGAGGACCAGGACCACGTGAAATGTATTTCATCCAGCTTTTATGTGTAAAAGTGTCCGTTTTTAGGTCATAAGGCCGGATAAATCATTTACATTCAACCGCTTGGAGCTCACTTGCAGTCCAATGTCGCCATCCTGTGGACAAAGTGAGAGTTGCAGTTTGGAATTACACTTAGAAAAAAACCAGCAAACTGACCTCCAGGCCCTGTATTGTGGTTGTGGAGGCCGCTTTGGAGGCTCCAGCTCGGCCTAGGGACATAGCCTGGCTCTGCCTAGCTCTCTGGTACTCGCTCAGAGGACCAGGACCACGTGAAATGTATTTCATCCAGCTTATATGTGTAAAAGTGTCCGTTTTTAGGGTCATAAGGCCGGATTAAATCATTTACATTCAACCGCTTGGAGCTCACTTGCAGTCCAATGTCGCCATCCTGTGGACAAAGTGAGAGTTGCAGTTTGGAATTACACTTAGAAAAAAACCAGCAAACTGACCTCCAGGCCCTGTATTGTGGTTGTGGAGGCCGCTTTGGAGGCTCAGCTCGGCCTAGGGACATAGCCTGGCTCTGCCTAGCTCTCTGGTACTCGCTCAGAGGACCAGGACCACGTGAAATGTATTTCATCCAGCTTATATGTGTAAAAGTGTCCGTTTTTTAGGGTCATAAGGCCGGATAAATCATTTACATTCAACCGCTTGGAGCTCACTTGCAGTCCAATGTCGCCATCCTGTGGACAAAGTGAGAGTTGCAGTTTGGAATTACACTTAGAAAAAAACCAGCAAACTGACCTCCAGGCCCTGTATTGTGGTTGTGGAGGCCGCTTTGGAGGCTCTAGCTCGGGCTAGTTGAAGGCTTTAGCGCTTCTCTCCCATCTACCAGGGGCACGAAACTAAATTACCAGGGGCATGAACGTCCTGAACGGTCGGAGTTTTGGTTTTAACCCAGAGAGGGTGCTTAAGTGTGGGGGCCCGGGACCGCCTGGAGACGGGGTTAGAAGGGGTAGCTGCCGGAGGTGTCTCTGCGGGCTTTTGGTGAGGGGTGGCCGGGGTGGGGGTGGGTCCGGTTGGGGGGGGGTGTTTTTGGAGGGCTATTTTTTATTTTTTCCCCGTTTTTTGGTGGGAGCTTGAGTCAGAGGTGTTGGTGGGTGACTAGGGGGGTGCTGCGGAGGTCCTGTGGCCGGGAAAGGTGCCTTATTTCCGGGGTGTGGATGAGTGGATGAGGCTGGTGCTGTGGGAGTGCTTTTCTCACACTTTCTCCCACTATTCGGTCTGCTTTAAGCAGAGGTGATGCTGGGTGACCAGGGGGGTGCTGCGGAGGTCCTGTGGCCAGGAAAGGTGCCTGATTTCCGGGTGTGGATGAGTGGATGAGGCTGGTGCTGTGGGAGTGCTTTTCACACACTTTCTCCCACTATTTCGGTCTGCTTTAAGCAGAGGTGATGGAGGGTGACCAGGGGGATGCTGCGGAGGTCCTGTGGCCGGGATAGGTGCCTTATTCCGGGTGTGGATGAGTGGATGAGGCTGGTGCTGTGGGAGTGCTTTTCTCACACTTTCTCCCACTATTTCGGTCTGCTTTAAGCAGAGGTGATGCTGGGTGACCAGGGGGGTGCTGCGGAGGTCCTGTGGCCAGGAAAGGTGCCTGATTTCCGGGTGTGGATGAGTGGATGAGGCTGGTGCTGTGGGGAGTGCTTTTCACACACTTTCTCCCACTATTTCGGTCTGCTTTAAGCAGAGGTGATGGAGGGTGACCAGGGGGGATGCTGCGGAGGTCCTGTGGCCGGGATAGGTGCCTTATTTCCGGGTGTGGATGAGTGGATGAGGCTGGTGCTGTGGGAGTGCTTTTCTCACACTTTCTCCCACTATTTCGGTCTGCTTTAAGCAGAGGTGATGCTGGGTGACCAGGGGGGTGCTGCGGAGGTCCTGTGGCCAGGAAAGGTGCCTGATTTCCGGGTGTGGATGAGTGGATGAGGCTGGTGCTGTGGGAGTGCTTTTCACACACTTTCTCCCACTATTTCGGTCTGCTTTAAGCAGAGGTGATGGAGGGTGACCAGGGGGATGCTGCGGAGGTCCTGTGGCCGGGATAGGTGCCTGATTTCCGGGTGTGGATGAGTGGATGAGGCTGGTGCTGTGGGAGTGCTTTTCTCACACTTTCTCCCACTATTTCGGTCTGCTTTAAGCAGAGGTGATGCTGGGTGACCAGGGGGGTGCTGCGGAGGTCCTGTGGCCAGGAAAGGTGCCTGATTTCCGGGTGTGGATGAGTGGATGAGGCTGGTGCTGTGTGAGTGCTTTTCACACACTTTCTCCCACTATTTCGGGTTGCTTTAAGCAGAGGTGATGCTGGGTGACCAGGGAGATGCTGCGGAGGTCCTGTGGCCGGGAAAGGTGCCTGATTTCCGGGTGTGGATGAGTGGATGAGGCTGGTGCTGTGGGAGTGCTTTTCCCACACTTTCTCCCACTATTTCGGTCTGCTTTAAGCAGAGGTGGTGGAGGGTGACCAGGGGGATGCTGCGGAGGTCCTGTGGCCGGGATAGGTGCCTTATTTCCGGGTGTGGATGAGATGAGAGTGGGGGTGCTTTCCACACCCGAATTTATCCTTTCTCCCCTTCTGTTTTTCGGACCGTTTTGTGTCAGTGTTGCTGGGTGCCAGGGGGATGCTGTGGAGGTGTTTATCCGGAAAAAGTGCTTTTTTTCCGGGCGTGAGCGAGATGTGTGTCTGGGTGCTCTTCAGCCCGGACTTTGCCTTTCTCACCCTTCTTTTTTCAGGCCCTTTTGTGGCAGTGTTGCTGGGTGCCAGGGGGATGCTCTGGAGGAGGCCCACCCGGAAAAAGTGCTGTTTTCCGGGTGTGGGTGAGATGAGAGTGGGGGTGCTTTCCACGCCCGAATTTACCCTTTCTCCTCTTCTGTTTTTCTAGCCCTTTTGTGTCAGTGTTGGGGGGAGCCCAGGGGATGCTCTGGAGGTGTTTTACCGGGGAAAAAGTGCTTTTTTCCGGGCGTGAGCGAGATGTGTGTCTGGGTGCTCTTCAGCCCGGACTTTGCCTTTCTCACCCTTCTTTTTTCAGGCCCTTTTGTGGCAGTGTTGCTGGGTGCCAGGGGGATGCTCTGGAGGAGGCCCACCCGGGAAAAGTGCTCTTTTTCCGGGTGTGGAGGAGATGAGAGTGGGGATGCTTTCCACGCCCGAATTTACCCTTTCCCACCCTCCGTTTTTCGGGTCCTTTTGTGGGAGTGTTGCTGGGTGCCAGGGGGTTGCTCTGGAGGAGGCCCACCCGGAAAAAGTGCTGTTTTCCGGGTGTGGGTGAGATGAGAGTGGGGGTGCTTTCCACGCCCGAATTTACCCTTTCTCACCATCCGTTTTTCGGGCCCTTTTGTGGGAGTGTTGGGGGGAGCCCAGGGGATGCTCTGGAGGTGAGTCACCCGGAAAAAGTGCTCGTTTTCCGGGTGTGGAAGGGATGAGAGTGGGGGTGCCTTCCACGCCCGAATTTACCCTTTCCCACCCTCCGTTTTTCGGGCCCTTTTGTGGGAGTGTTGCTGGGAGCCCAGGGGATGCTCTGGATGTGAGTCACCCGGAAAAAGTGCCATTTTCCGGGCGTGAGCGAGATGTGTGTCTGGGTGCTTTTCAGCCCAAACTTACCCTTTTTCACCCTCTTTTTTTCGGGTCCTTTTGTGGGAGTGTTGCTGGGTGCCAGGGGGTTGCTCTGGAGGAGGCCCACCCGGAAAAAGTGCTGTTTTCCGGGTGTGGGTGAGATGAGAGTGGGGGTGCTTTCCACGCCCGAATTTACCCTTTCTCACCATCCGTTTTTCGGGCCCTTTTGTGGGAGTGTTGGGGGGAGCCCAGGGGATGCTCTGGAGGTGAGTCACCCGGAAAAAGTGCTGTTTTCCGGGCGTGAGCGAGATGTGTGTCTGGGTGCTTTTCAGCCCGAACTTACCCTTTCCCACCCTCTTTTTTTCGGGTCATTTTGTGGGAGTGTTGGGGGGGAGCCCAAGGGATGCTCTGGAAGAGGCCCACCCGGAAAAAGTGCTGTTTTCCGGGTGTGGGTGAGATGAGAGTGGGGGTGCTTTCCACGCCCGAATTTACCCTTTCTCACCATCCGTTTTTCGGGCCCTCTTGTGGCAGTGTTGGCAGGGGCCTAGGGGATGCGGTGGAGGTCAAAGATCCGGGAAATGTGCCCCCTTTCCCTGGTAAATGACGTCCAGGGCGCTGTCCGTGGTGCTGTCCATGGTGCTGATGTTGCTACGTGAGCTAATGCCCGGAAAAAGCGCCCTAAACTGGGATGATGAGAGAGAGAGAGAGAGAGAGAGAGAGAGAGAGAGAGAGAGAGAGAGAGAGAGAGAGAGAGAGAGAGAGAGAGAGAGAGAGAGAGGGCATGGAGCAGCAGTCGGAGGCATCCCAGGGAGAGAGGCATGCTCTGGGGCACGAAAATCCCGGAAAAAGGAAGAAAAAGGGAAAAAAAAACCCAGCCGCGTATGTGACGTGACTCTAGGCAACACGAAGCGCTGAAGGCTTCAGCGCTTCGTTGAGTCGCAAGAGTTCCAGGGGCGTAAAAGTCAGAAAAACGCCAAAGTGTCTCTAGGCAACACGAAGCGCTGAAGGCTTCAGCGCTTCGCTGACTCGCAAGAGTTCCAGGGGCGTAAAACCCAGCAAAACGCCAAAGTGTTTCTAGGCAACACGAAGCGCTGAAGGCTTCAGCGCTTCGCTGACTTGCAAGAATTCCAGGGGCGCGAACCTCCAAAAAACGACAGAGTGTCTCTAGGCAAAAACCAATAAGCGCTGAAGCCTTCAGCGCTTATTGGTTTTTGCCTATCCCGATGTGACCACTTTTGGTAGGGGGTAACCAAGCCACCTTGCGCACATTTTGTGAAACCGGTTTTTCAAAAATCTGTCTATCATGAAAAGACAGCGACAGCTTTACTACAAGAAGGCCGGAAAAGTGAAGGCACCACGGAGATAATTTCGGCCCGACTCCCGGTTACCAGGGCGGCAAAGACAGGCGACAACGCGGAAGTACTTTATCCGATTTAAAGCCATTATGCTCGGCCTATGTGATCCGATTTTTTGACGGACAACAGCGGTGTGTTGCGGACGTCTCTTCCCCGCGAATGGAGCGTTCTGGCTGGGCCTGGGAGATCCGAGTTTTGACGGACAACAGCGGAGTGTTGCGGGGAAGCGCTGCCTTAGAAAATGACTTTCAAACGGATTAACTGATTATGTTAACGGCCTCTTTACGCGCGTCCTCCAGGCAGTTACAACGACTGTTTCTGGAGGAGGCTTTGCCTCGGATTGTGAATTTAAAACGGATTGACAGATGACGTTAACGGCCTCTTTACGCACGTCCTCCAGACAGTTATAGCGACTGTTTCTGGAGGAGGCTTTGCCTCGGATTGTGAATTTAAAACGGATTGACAGATGACGTTAACGGCCTCTTTACGCACGTCCTCCAGACAGTTATAGCGACTGTTTCTGGAGGAGGCTTTGCCTCGGATTGTGAATTTAAAACGGATTGACAGATGACGTTAACGGCCTCTTTACGCGCGTCCTCCAGACTGTCACAGCGGCTGTTTGTGGAGGATTTTTGACCCAGCATTATGTCAATAAAACGGATTAAATTATGATGTGTACGGCCTCTTTACGCACGTCCTCCAGACAGTTACAGCGACTGTTTCTGGAGAATGCTTTCCCTCAGATTGTGAATTTAAAACGGATTGACAGATGACGTTAACAGCCTCTTTACGCGCGTCCTCCAGACAGTTATAGCGGCTGTTTGCGGAGGATTTTTGACCCAGCATTATGTCAATACAACGGATTAAATTATGATGTGTACGGCCTCTTTACGCACGTCCTCCAGACTGTCACAGCGACTGTTTCTGGAGAATGCTTTTCCTCAGATTGTGAATTTAAAACGGATTGACAGATGACGTTAACAGCCTCTTTACGCACGTCCTCCAGACAGTTATAGCGGCTGTTTGCGGAGGATTTTTGACCCAGCATTATGTCAATACAACGGATTAAATTATGATGTGTACGGCCTCTTTACGCACGTCCTCCAGACTGTCACAGCGACTGTTTCTGGAGGATGCTTTCCCTCAGATTGTGAGCTCAAAACGGATTGACAGATGACAATAACAGCCTCTTTACGCACGTCCTCCAGACAGTTATAGCGGCTGTTTGTGGAGGAGGCTTTGCCTCGGATTGTGAATTTCAAACGGATTGACAGATGACGTTAACGGCCTCTTTACGCACGTCCTCCAGACAGTTATAGCGGCTGTTGCTGGAGGATGTTTCGCCTCACATTGTGAGCTTTAAACGGACTCTCTCGCCACATTAACGGCCTCTTTACGCACGTCCTCCAGACAGTTATAGCGACTGTTTCTGGAGGAGGCTTTGCCTCGGATTGTGAATTTCAAACGGATTGACAGATGACGTTAACGGCCTCTTTACGCACGTCCTCCAGACAGTTATAGCGGCTGTTGCTGGAGGATGTTTCGCCTCACATTGTGAGCTTTAAACGGACTGTCTCGCCACATTAACGGCCTCTTTACGCACGTCCTCCAGACAGTTATAGCGACTGTTTCTGGAGGAGGCTTTGCCTCGGATTGTGAATTTAAAACGGATTGACAGATGACGTTAACGGCCTCTTTACGCACGTCCTCCAGACAGTTATAGCGGCTGTTGCTGGAGGATGTTTCGCCTCACATTGTGAGCTTTAAACGGACTCTCTCGCCACATTAACGGCCTCTTTACGCACGTCCTCCAGACAGTTATAGCGACTGTTTCTGGAGGAGGCTTTGCCTCGGATTGTGAATTTCAAACGGATTGACAGATGACGTTAACGGCCTCTTTACGCACGTCCTCCAGACAGTTATAGCGGCTGTTGCTGGAGGATGTTTCGCCTCACATTGTGAGCTTTAAACGGACTCTCTCGCCACATTAACGGCCTCTTTACGCACGTCCTCCAGACAGTTATAGCGACTGTTTCTGGAGGAGGCTTTGCCTCGGATTGTGAATTTAAAACGGATTGACAGATGACGTTAACGGCCTCTTTACGCGCGTCCTCCAGACAGTTATAGCGGCTGTTTGCGGAGGATTTTTGACCCAGCATTATGTCAATACAACGGATTAAATTATGATGTGTACGGCCTCTTTACGCACGTCCTCCAGACTGTCACAGCGACTGTTTCTGGAGGATGCTTTCCCTCAGATTGTGAGCTCAAAACGGATTGACAGATGACGTTAAAGGCCTCTTTACGCACGTCCTCCAGACAGTTATAGCGACTGTTTCTGGAGGAGGCTTTGCCTCGGATTGTGAATTTAAAACGGATTGACAGATGACGTTAACGGCCTCTTTACGCACGTCCTCCAGACAGTTATAGCGACTGTTTCTGGAGGATGCTTTCCATCATATTGTGACCTTAAAACGGATTGACAGATGACAATAACAGCCTCTTTACGCGCGTCCTCCAGACTGTCACAGCGACTGTTTCTGGAGGATGCTTTCCCTCAGATTGTGAGCTCAAAACGGATTGACAGATGACAATAACAGCCTCTTTACGCGCGTCCTCCAGACTGTCACAGCGACTGTTTCTGGAGGATGCTTTCCCTCAGATTGTGAGCTCAAAACGGATTGACAGATGATAATAACAGCCTCTTTACGCGCGTCCTCCAGACTGTCACAGCGACTGTTTCTGGAGGATGCTTTCCCTCAGATTGTGAGCTCAAAACGGATTGACAGATGACAATAACAGCCTCTTTACGCGCGTCCTCCAGACTGTCACAGCGACTGTTTCTGGAGGGTGCTTTCCCTCAGATTGTGATCTTAAAACGGATTGACAGATGACAATAACAGCCTCTTTACGCACGTCCTCCAGACAGTCACAGCAGCTGTTTGCGGAGGATTTTTGACCCAGCATTATGTCAATAAAACGGATTAAATTATGATGTGTACGGCCTCTTTACGCACGTCCTCCAGACAGTTACAGCGGCTGTTTGCGGAGGATTTTTGACCCAGCATTATGTCAATAAAACGGATTAAATTATGATGTGTACGGCCTCTTTACGCACGTCCTCCAGACAGTTACAGCGGCTGTTTGCGGAGGATTTTTGACCCAGCATTATGTCAATAAAACGGATTAAATTATGATGTGTACGGCCTCTTTACGCACGTCCTCCAGACAGTTATAGCGGCTGTTTGCGGAGGATTTTTGACTCAGCATTATGTCAATAAAACGGATTAAATTATGATGTGTACGGCCTCTTTACGCACGTCCTCCAGACAGTTATAGCGGCTGTTTGTGGAGGATTTTGGACCCAGCATTATGTCAATAAAACGGATTAAATTATGATGTGTACGGCCTCTTTACGCACGTCCTCCAGACAGTTACAGCGGCTGTTTGCGGAGGATTTTTGACCCAGCATTATGTCAATAAAACGGATTAAATTATGATGTGTACGGCCTCTTTACGCACGTCCTCCAGACAGTTATAGCGGCTGTTTGCGGAGGATTTTTGACTCAGCATTATGTCAATAAAACGGATTAAATTATGATGTGTACGGCCTCTTTACGCACGTCCTCCAGACAGTTATAGCGGCTGTTTGCGGAGGATTTTTGACCCAGCATTATGTCAATAAAACGGATTAAATTATGATGTGTACGGCCTCTTTACGCACGTCCTCCAGACAGTTACAGCGGCTGTTTGCGGAGGATTTTTGACCCAGCATTATGTCAATAAAACGGATTAAATTATGATGTGTACGGCCTCTTTACGCACGTCCTCCAGACAGTTATAGCGGCTGTTTGCGGAGGATTTTTGACCCAGCATTATGTCAATAAAACGGATTAAATTATGATGTGTACGGCCTCTTTACGCACGTCCTCCAGACAGTTATAGCGGCTGTTTGTGGAGGATTTTTGACCCAGCATTATGTCAATAAAACGGATTAAATTATGATGTGTACGGCCTCTTTACGCACGTCCTCCAGACAGTTACAGCGGCTGCTTCTGGAGGATGTTTCACCCAAGATTGTGAGCTTAAAACGGATTAAATGATGATTTTAAGCATAATGTGATAAAGGAAGAAAAAAAAAAAAAAAACGACAAAGTTTTTCTAGGCAACACTAAGCGCTGAAGGCTTCAGCGCTTCGTTGACGTGCAAGAATTCCAGGGGCGTAAAACCCAGAAAAACGCCAAAGTTTTTCTAGGCAACACTAAGCGCTGAAGGCTTCAGCGCTTCGTTGACGTGCAAGAATTCCAGGGGCGTAAAACCCAGAAAAACGCCAAAGTTTTTCTAGGCAACACTAAGCGCTGAAGGGTTCAGCGCTTCGTTGACGTGCAAGTATTCCAGGGGCGCAAAACCCAGAAAAACGACAAAGTTTTTCTAGGCAACACTAAGCGCTGAAGGGTTCAGCGCTTCGTTGACGTGCAAGTATTCCAGGGGCGCAAAACCCAGAAAAACGACAGAGTGTCTCTAGGCGAATTCTGTGAAGCGCTGAAACCTTCAGCGCTTATTGGTTTTTGCCTATCCCGTTGTGACCCATTTTGGTAGAGGGTAACCAAGCCACCTTGCGCACGATTTCGGAAACTCAGTTTTCAAAAAAGTGTCTATCGTCAAAACTCAAGGACACTTTTGGGAAAAGATGTCCGACGGTGTCCAGAGCTCACTGGACACGCCAGGCAGCACATTCCGGTCTGTGCCTGGTTCTTTATTTCACTTTTGCCCAAAAAAAATGACAGAGTACTTTTGTATGGAAAAACAAATAGGTTTATTTTCATTCTTTTGAAATGGATTGACAGATGATGGCGAAAAATGA
>NW_027176571.1:25000-32500 GCF_023349555.1 Cebidichthys violaceus
TTTCATCCAGCTTATATGTGTAAAAGTGTCCGTTTTTAGGGTCATAAGGCCGGATAAATCATTTACATTCAACCGCTTGGAGCTCACTTGCAGTCCAATGTCGCCATCCTGTGGACAAAGTGAGAGTTGCAGTTTGGAATTACACTTAGAAAAAAACCAGCAAACTGACCTCCAGGCCCTGTATTGTGGTTGTGGAGGCCGCTTTGGAGGCTCCAGCTCGGCCTAGGGACATAGCCTGGCTCTGCCTAGCTCTCTGGTACTCGCTCAGAGGACCAGGACCACGTGAAATGTATTTCATCCAGCTTATATGTGTAAAAGTGTCCGTTTTTAGGGTCATAAGGCCGGATAAATCATTTACATTCAACCGCTTGGAGCTCACTTGCAGTCCAATGTCGCCATCCTGTGGACAAAGTGAGAGTTGCAGTTTGGAATTACACTTAGAAAAAAACCAGCAAACTGACCTCCAGGCCCTGTATTGTGGTTGTGGAGGCCGCTTTGGAGGCTCCAGCTCGGCCTAGGGACATAGCCTGGCTCTGCCTAGCTCTCTGGTACTCGCTCAGAGGACCAGGACCACGTGAAATGTATTTCATCCAGCTTATATGTGTAAAAGTGTCCGTTTTTAGGGTCATAAGGCCGGATAAATCATTTACATTCAACCGCTTGGAGCTCACTTGCAGTCCAATGTCGCCATCCTGTGGACAAAGTGAGAGTTGCAGTTTGGAATTACACTTAGAAAAAAACCAGCAAACTGACCTCCAGGCCCTGTATTGTGGTTGTGGAGGCCGCTTTGGAGGCTCTAGCTCGGCTAGTTGAAGGCTTTAGCGCTTCTCTCCCATCTACCAGGGGCACGAAACTAAATTACCAGGGGGCATGAACGTCCTGAACGGTCGGAGTTTTGGTTTTAACCCAGAGAGGGTGCTTAAGTGTGGGGGCCCGGGACCGCCTGGAGACGGGGTTAGAAGGGTAGCTGCCGGAGGTGTCTCTGCGGGCTTTTGGTGAGGGGTGGCCGGGTGGGGGTGGGTCCGGTTGGGGGGGGGTGTTTTTGGAGGGCTATTTTTTATTTTTTCCCCGTTTTTGGTGGGAGCTTGAGTCAGAGGTGTTGGTGGGTGACTAGGGGGGTGCTGCGGAGGTCCTGTGGCCGGGAAAGGTGCCTTATTTCCGGGTGTGGATGAGTGGATGAGGCTGGTGCTGTGGGAGTGCTTTTCTCACACTTTCTCCCACTATTTCGGTCTGCTTTAAGCAGAGGTGATGCTGGGTGACCAGGGGGGTGCTGCGGAGGTCCTGTGGCCAGGAAAGGTGCCTGATTTCCGGGTGTGGATGAGTGGATGAGGCTGGTGCTGTGGGAGTGCTTTTCACACACTTTCTCCCACTATTTCGGTCTGCTTTAAGCAGAGGTGATGGAGGGTGACCAGGGGGATGCTGCGGAGGTCCTGTGGCCGGGATAGGTGCCTTATTTCCGGGTGTGGATGAGTGGATGAGGCTGGTGCTGTGGGAGTGCTTTTCTCACACTTTCTCCCACTATTTCGGTCTGCTTTAAGCAGAGGTGATGCTGGGTGACCAGGGGGGTGCTGCGGAGGTCCTGTGGCCAGGAAAGGTGCCTGATTTCCGGGTGTGGATGAGTGGATGAGGCTGGTGCTGTGGGAGTGCTTTTCACACACTTTCTCCCACTATTTCGGTCTGCTTTAAGCAGAGGTGATGGAGGGTGACCAGGGGGATGCTGCGGAGGTCCTGTGGCCGGGATAGGTGCCTTATTTCCGGGTGTGGATGAGTGGATGAGGCTGGTGCTGTGGGAGTGCTTTTCTCACACTTTCTCCCACTATTTCGGTCTGCTTTAAGCAGAGGTGATGCTGGGTGACCAGGGGGGTGCTGCGGAGGTCCTGTGGCCAGGAAAGGTGCCTGATTTCCGGGTGTGGATGAGTGGATGAGGCTGGTGCTGTGGGAGTGCTTTTCACACACTTTCTCCCACTATTTCGGTCTGCTTTAAGCAGAGGTGATGGAGGGTGACCAGGGGGATGCTGCGGAGGTCCTGTGGCCGGGATAGGTGCCTGATTTCCGGGTGTGGATGAGTGGATGAGGCTGGTGCTGTGGGAGGCTTTTCTCACACTTTCTCCCACTATTTCGGTCTGCTTTAAGCAGAGGTGATGCTGGGTGACCAGGGGGGTGCTGCGGAGGTCCTGTGGCCAGGAAAGGTGCCTGATTTCCGGGTGTGGATGAGTGGATGAGGCTGGTGCTGTGTGAGTGCTTTTCACACACTTTCTCCCACTATTTCGGGTTGCTTTAAGCAGAGGTGATGCTGGGTGACCAGGGAGATGCTGCGGAGGTCCTGTGGCCGGGAAAGGTGCCTGATTTCCGGGTGTGGATGAGTGGATGAGGCTGGTGCTGTGGGAGTGCTTTTCCCACACTTTCTCCCACTATTTCGGTCTGCTTTAAGCAGAGGTGGTGGAGGGTGACCAGGGGGATGCTGCGGAGGTCCTGTGGCCGGGATAGGTGCCTTATTTCCGGGTGTGGATGAGATGAGAGTGGGGGTGCTTTCACACCCGAATTTATCCTTTCTCCCCTTCTGTTTTTCGGACCGTTTTGTGTCAGTGTTGCTGGGTGCCAGGGGGATGCTGTGGAGGTGTTTTATCCGGAAAAAGTGCTTTTTTCCGGGCGTGAGCGAGATGTGTGTCTGGGTGCTCTCAGCCCGGACTTTGCCTTTCTCACCCTTCTTTTTTCAGGCCCTTTTGTGGCAGTGTTGCTGGGTGCCAGGGGGATGCTCTGGAGGAGGCCCACCCGGAAAAAGTGCTGTTTTCCGGGTGTGGGTGAGATGAGAGTGGGGTGCTTTCCACGCCCGAATTTACCCTTTCTCCTCTTCTGTTTTTCTAGCCCTTTTGTGTCAGTGTTGGGGGGAGCCCAGGGGATGCTCTGGAGGTGTTTTACCGGGGAAAAAGTGCTTTTTTCCGGGCGTGAGCGAGATGTGTGTCTGGGTGCTCTTCAGCCCGGACTTTGCCTTTCTCACCCTTCTTTTTTCAGGCCCTTTTGTGGCAGTGTTGCTGGGTGCCAGGGGGATGCTCTGGAGGAGGCCCACCCGGGAAAAGTGCTCTTTTTCCGGGTGTGGAGGAGATGAGAGTGGGGATGCTTTCCACGCCCGAATTTACCCTTTCCCACCCTCCGTTTTTCGGGTCCTTTTGTGGGAGTGTTGCTGGGTGCCAGGGGGTTGCTCTGGAGGAGGCCCACCCGGAAAAAGTGCTGTTTTCCGGGTGTGGGTGAGATGAGAGTGGGGGTGCTTTCCACGCCCGAATTTACCCTTTCTCACCATCCGTTTTTCGGGCCCTTTTGTGGGAGTGTTGGGGGGAGCCCAGGGGATGCTCTGGAGGTGAGTCACCCGGAAAAAGTGCTCGTTTTCCGGGTGTGGAAGGGATGAGAGTGGGGGTGCCTTCCACGCCCGAATTTACCCTTTCCCCACCCTCCGTTTTTCGGGCCCTTTTGTGGAGTGTTGCTGGGAGCCCAGGGGATGCTCTGGATGTGAGTCACCCGGAAAAAGTGCCATTTTCCGGGCGTGAGCGAGATGTGTGTCTGGGTGCTTTTCAGCCCAAACTTACCCTTTTTCACCCTCTTTTTTTCGGGTCCTTTTGTGGGAGTGTTGCTGGGTGCCAGGGGGTTGCTCTGGAGGAGGCCCACCCGGAAAAAGTGCTGTTTTCCGGGTGTGGGTGAGATGAGAGTGGGGGTGCTTTCCACGCCCGAATTTACCCTTTCTCACCATCCGTTTTTCGGGCCCTTTTGTGGGAGTGTTGGGGGGAGCCCAGGGGATGCTCTGGAGGTGAGTCACCCGGAAAAAGTGCTGTTTTCCGGGCGTGAGCGAGATGTGTGTCTGGGTGCTTTTCAGCCCGAACTTACCCTTTCCCACCCTCTTTTTTTCGGGTCATTTTGTGGGAGTGTTGGGGGGAGCCCAAGGGATGCTCTGGAAGAGGCCCACCCGGAAAAAGTGCTGTTTTCCGGGTGTGGGTGAGATGAGAGTGGGGGTGCTTTCCACGCCCGAATTTACCCTTTCTCACCATCCGTTTTTCGGGCCCTCTTGTGGCAGTGTTGGCAGGGGCCTAGGGATGCGGTGGAGGTCAAAGATCCGGGAAATGTGCCCCCTTTCCCTGGTAAATGACGTCAGGGCGCTGTCCGTGGTGCTGTCCATGGTGCTGATGTTGCTACGTGAGCTAATGCCCGGAAAAAGCGCCCTAAACTGGGATGATGAGAGAGAGAGAGAGAGAGAGAGAGAGAGAGAGAGAGAGAGAGAGAGAGAGAGAGAGAGGAGAGAGAGAGAGAGAGAGAGAGGCATGGAGCAGCAGTCGGAGCATCCCAGGAGAGAGGCATGCTCTGGGGCACGAAAATCCCGGAAAAAGAAGAAAAAGGGAAAAAAAAACCCAGCCGCGTATGTGACGTGACTCTAGGCAACACGAAGCGCTGAAGGCTTCAGCGCTTCGTTGAGTCGCAAGAGTTCCAGGGGCGTAAAAGTCAGAAAAACGCCAAAGTGTCTCTAGGCAACACGAAGCGCTGAAGGCTTCAGCGCTTCGCTGACTCGCAAGAGTTCCAGGGGCGTAAAACCCAGCAAAACGCCAAAGTGTTTCTAGGCAACACGAAGCGCTGAAGGCTTCAGCGCTTCGCTGACTTGCAAGAATTCCAGGGGCGCGAACCTCCAAAAAACGACAGAGTGTCTCTAGGCAAAAACCAATAAGCGCTGAAGCCTTCAGCGCTTATTGGTTTTTGCCTATCCCGATGTGACCACTTTTGGTAGGGGGTAACCAAGCCACCTTGCGCACATTTTGTGAAACCGGTTTTTCAAAAATCTGTCTATCATGAAAAGACAGCGACAGCTTTACTACAAGAAGGCCGGAAAAGTGAAGGCACCACGGAGATAATTTCGGCCCGACTCCCGGTTACCAGGGCGGCAAAGACAGGCGACAACGCGGAAGTACTTTATCCGATTTAAAGCCATTATGCTCGGCCTATGTGATCCGATTTTTTGACGGACAACAGCGGTGTGTTGCGGACGTCTCTTCCCCGCGAATGGAGCGTTCTGGCTGGGCCTGGGAGATCCGAGTTTTGACGGACAACAGCGGAGTGTTGCGGGGAAGCGCTGCCTTAGAAAATGACTTTCAAACGGATTAACTGATTATGTTAACGGCCTCTTTACGCGCGTCCTCCAGGCAGTTACAACGACTGTTTCTGGAGGAGGCTTTGCCTCGGATTGTGAATTTAAAACGGATTGACAGATGACGTTAACGGCCTCTTTACGCACGTCCTCCAGACAGTTATAGCGACTGTTTCTGGAGGAGGCTTTGCCTCGGATTGTGAATTTAAAACGGATTGACAGATGACGTTAACGGCCTCTTTACGCACGTCCTCCAGACAGTTATAGCGACTGTTTCTGGAGGAGGCTTTGCCTCGGATTGTGAATTTAAAACGGATTGACAGATGACGTTAACGGCCTCTTTACGCGCGTCCTCCAGACTGTCACAGCGGCTGTTTGTGGAGGATTTTTGACCCAGCATTATGTCAATAAAACGGATTAAATTATGATGTGTACGGCCCTCTTTACGCACGTCCTCCAGACAGTTACAGCGACTGTTTCTGGAGAATGCTTTCCCTCAGATTGTGAATTTAAAACGGATTGACAGATGACGTTAACAGCCTCTTACGCGCGTCCTCCAGACAGTTATAGCGGCTGTTTGCGGAGGATTTTGACCCAGCATTATGTCAATACAACGGATTAAATTATGATGTGTACGGCCTCTTTACGCACGTCCTCCAGACTGTCACAGCGACTGTTTCTGGAGAATGCTTTTCCTCAGATTGTGAATTTAAAACGGATTGACAGATGACGTTAACAGCCTCTTTACGCACGTCCTCCAGACAGTTATAGCGGCTGTTTGCGGAGGATTTTTGACCCAGCATTATGTCAATACAACGGATTAAATTATGATGTGTACGGCCTCTTTACGCACGTCCTCCAGACTGTCACAGCGACTGTTTCTGGAGGATGCTTTCCCTCAGATTGTGAGCTCAAAACGGATTGACAGATGACAATAACAGCCTCTTTACGCACGTCCTCCAGACAGTTATAGCGGCTGTTTGTGGAGGAGGCTTTGCCTCGGATTGTGAATTTCAAACGGATTGACAGATGACGTTAACGGCCTCTTTACGCACGTCCTCCAGACAGTTATAGCGGCTGTTGCTGGAGGATGTTTCGCCTCACATTGTGAGCTTTAAACGGACTCTCTCGCCACATTAACGGCCTCTTTACGCACGTCCTCCAGACAGTTATAGCGACTGTTTCTGGAGGAGGCTTTGCCTCGGATTGTGAATTTCAAACGGATTGACAGATGACGTTAACGGCCTCTTTACGCACGTCCTCCAGACAGTTATAGCGGCTGTTGCTGGAGGATGTTTCGCCTCACATTGTGAGCTTTAAACGGACTGTCTCGCCACATTAACGGCCTCTTACGCACGTCCTCCAGACAGTTATAGCGACTGTTTCTGGAGGAGGCTTTGCCTCGGATTGTGAATTTAAAACGGATTGACAGATGACGTTAACGGCCTCTTTACGCACGTCCTCCAGACAGTTATAGCGGCTGTTGCTGGAGGATGTTTCGCCTCACATTGTGAGCTTTAAACGGACTCTCTCGCCACATTAACGGCCTCTTTACGCACGTCCTCCAGACAGTTATAGCGACTGTTTCTGGAGGAGGCTTTGCCTCGGATTGTGAATTTCAAACGGATTGACAGATGACGTTAACGGCCTCTTTACGCACGTCCTCCAGACAGTTATAGCGGCTGTTGCTGGAGGATGTTTCGCCTCACATTGTGAGCTTTAAACGGACTCTCTCGCCACATTAACGGCCTCTTTACGCACGTCCTCCAGACAGTTATAGCGACTGTTTCTGGAGGAGGCTTTGCCTCGGATTGTGAATTTAAAACGGATTGACAGATGACGTTAACGGCCTCTTTACGCGCGTCCTCCAGACAGTTATAGCGGCTGTTTGCGGAGGATTTTTGACCCAGCATTATGTCAATACAACGGATTAAATTATGATGTGTACGGCCTCTTTACGCACGTCCTCCAGACTGTCACAGCGACTGTTTCTGGAGGATGCTTTCCCTCAGATTGTGAGCTCAAAACGGATTGACAGATGACGTTAAAGGCCTCTTTACGCACGTCCTCCAGACAGTTATAGCGACTGTTTCTGGAGGAGGCTTTGCCTCGGATTGTGAATTTAAAACGGATTGACAGATGACGTTAACGGCCTCTTTACGCACGTCCTCCAGACAGTTATAGCGACTGTTTCTGGAGGATGCTTTCATCATATTGTGACCTTAAAACGGATTGACAGATGACAATAACAGCCTCTTTACGCGCGTCCTCCAGACTGTCACAGCGACTGTTTCTGGAGGATGCTTTCCCTCAGATTGTGAGCTCAAAACGGATTGACAGATGACAATAACAGCCTCTTTACGCGCGTCCTCCAGACT